>NW_008595940.1:2538-4859 GCF_000691845.1 Merops nubicus
CTTTTGGGGAAGGGGCTCCCGCAGCCTGCAGAAGCAGAGCTGTGGCTGAGCCGTGCCAGTGCCACTGGGCACCCTGCCAGGCTGCCGGGGGCTGAGCAGGGCTGGGGCTGCCCGGGGCCACCGCGCACGTCCCACAGAGCTCCTCTGTGCGAGAGGCCCCATCCTCGGGCAGCCCAGGACACCCCTGGGCCGGACAAAGGGGGTATTTTCTGCCCCGTGCTGCTGACGGTGCCAGAGCTGGAAGTTCTGACTCACAGGGTTCCGTTTGCAGGCGAGGTTCGTGCCTGGCTGCCCACGCTGGGTGCTGGTGTCCCCCCCACACAGCCCCCGGCTTCTCCAAGGCCACCCCGGCACAGCCAAGCCCCCGGGGCCATCCTGCCGAGGGGACATCCTGCCCCTCCCCAGCAGCTCCACATACAGATCTTCCCAAGCTCCCTCAGCGCCAGATCCAGCGCTGCCCACCACGGGCACGGGGCTGCTGCCTGTCCTCTGGCACCAAACCACACGGGCCAGCGGGGACCTGGCAGTGCTGGGCACGACTGGACTCTGTGCCCTGAAAGGTCTCCTCCAACCAGAACGTTTCTGTGATTCTGTGTCTTTAAAATGCCACTGCTCAGGGGAAGGATGCCAGCGTGGGAGGTGGGCAGTGGAGGAGGATCTCCGGAGCTGCAGGATGCAGGAAGATGGGGTGGAAATCTCTCCTAGGAGGAAAAATGTTGACATCAGCCCGAGTGCCTTCCCTCCTGCACCTTGTTTTTAGGGGGCACATTTGCTATGAAATGCCCTCAGGAAGTTTGCAGCAGGCTGTTCTCCTTGCTGGTGGTAGTTATTGCCAGTGGAGCCGAGCAGACCTGAGGGGAACTATTAGGATATTAAAAAGCCAGTGGAAACAGTGTCTGCTACAGGCAGTAAAAGCACCAGCCAGTCCCCAAACTTGGAGCCTACCTGCAGCAGCACGTGGGCTGGAAGCAGAGCTGCCCTGTGGGTGTGGCAGGGTGGCAGGGGCAGGGGCAGGCTTGCAGGGGTGGCAAAGGACATCTCACTGTTTCTTATTTATTCTCTCTCAGAGACTCCTATGTAAAATTTGCTCAGAGTAAAAGACAAAGTTTTAAGACTATGGATGCTGCAAACTTGACCTCGTACCTGAAGAATCGTGTCGTGGTCCTTTGCTTTGTACATTGCCAGCAGGAAAGAGCCGAGGAGCAGGACTGGGAACTTCATTGCTAATTCATGAGTGGGGACCAGATGCAATTTGCTCTCCTCCACCCCAGCCAGCTCTTGCTGCCGTGGTTCCAGCCTGGGAGGGACGTCTCACTCCTCTGCTGAGGTCAGCACGTAGGGAATGCCATGGCAATTTCTGCCACCCTGTGCCAGGGGCACGACGTGGAGCCGGGGCTGGGGTGCCAGCCGGGGCAAGGGGAGCAGGGGTGGGCCTGGTGCAGCTCCACGGCACGGCCAAAGGTGAGAAGTACCCTGGGATCCACAGCAGGGCTGGCACCAGGTGCCAGGAATCCCTTCTGAGGTCTCTTTCCTGAACGTCCCTGTTCCACAGGGAAGCTCAGGGCTCTCTGTGTCAGGCGTCTCCCACGTGCTTCTACTGCAAGGTCCCAGGGTTTGATTTAGTTTTCACGCTTTCCCAGAGAAGTTCCTGGAACATTTTCATTTTTTTTCAGCTGAACACAGAGAGCAGTGTAGGACCAAAAAAAAAAAGCCTCAGGACAACCAAAGACATTGTTCTGAATGTCCCAAAACCACTCTCTGTGAGGTCCTCTGGGAAACCAGTGCCTGGCACAGGAGCTTTCCCAGAAGCAGGTCACGCTTCTGCTCCACACGCAGGAATATTTCTGGCTGTGTGGATGACCAGTAGCTGTGATAATAATTGGTGGTTTTATTTTTGCTACCACATTTAGTGGAAGTGCCCGTCACAACCCTGCTCTGAACTCTTAGAGCAGGGACTGGAGCTTGTTCCAGATGCTGTGTAAAATTTTTGTGATGCCCAAATTTCTTTTCTCCTAGAGCTGAATTGCCCAATTTTCTTGTGTGGCCATGGGTTGTGAAAGTTTCACTTCCAAAATACAGCATTTTTCAAAACACTCCATTTCCATCCTACGGGATGAGAGGACTGAATTTCCTGCTGGAAGAGGTATTTTGATATAACTTTTTTATTTTTTGAAAATTCTCAGTGAAACATGGAATTTTTTTTAAAAATCTTGACTCCAGTGTTTGGGTGCCTTTGGGGAACAGCTGGCACAGGGGGTGCCACCCCTGCTCCCCGCAGTGCCCCGTGCCACACTGCCAGGGGGTGCCCAGCCCCTCAACTC
>NW_008595940.1:4883-6861 GCF_000691845.1 Merops nubicus
CTGCAGCAGGAACGGGATTCCACCCTGGAAAAGTCCCGTGGGGAACAAGCAACGTGCACCAAATGTTTCTGACAGTGAGAAGACAGAGTGGCATTGGTAAACCAACAAATTCTGAAGCTGCAAAAAGCTGCTGGAGTCCTTCCCTCCTGCCCTGCTCTGAGCTGGAGCAGCACTGACCCTGTGCAGGGAGTTTATTTTGCAGCTCAGCCTGTGCTAAGTGATGGCACTTTCTGAAGCTAATGGCTGATTTGTGCAGACTCTGCTTCTGAGGGTGGTAACTCTCGATGTTCAGAGTTCCCACCAAGGCTTGGTGGGTGCAGAAAGGCTCTTGCTTAGATTTGCTCCTGTGCAGACCAAGGTCACTGCTCAGTCCTGTGAAGTGCTGGGGTCACAGCCCCAGCCCTGGAGGAGGGCTGGCATATGGATGCTGTGCACAACCAGGCAGGAAAGCCCCTCCTGATGGGTTTTCACCCCGGGGTCTGGCCAGCCTTGGGTGGGAGCTGATGAGGAGATCACCACGAGGTGCCCCCACCTTCAGCCTTAACTTGGAGGTGGGGCAGGAAGCCACCTCTATAAGAGCTGGCTGCTGGTTGGGAGGCTGTTTGTATGATGTGTGTTTTGTGTGAGGGTTCTGGTTATTGAAAGGGCTCCCTGACTCTTCGTGGCAAGTGGACTTCCCAGTGATGGCAGAACAAGATTGAGACAGGAGAAGAATTATGTGGTTTGCCTGGGTCCTTCCATCCCCCGTGGCCTGGTTTTGGAACTGACTCACTCCCCTCTTCGCTACCTCATGTGTGGTGAGTGAATCTGTTGGTCCATCTATTCCTCTGGTGGTGCCCCTGCTTGTTCTGAGGAGGTGATGTTTTAGGGCTGTCTCTGTGACCTGTGAGCAGAGGTTATGGTGCCCACGCAGAGCTGGGGTTTTGCAGCCCCCTTCCCTGGCTGGGCTCCTGTGGGAGGTTTTTGTGTCCCCAGCTGCTCCCACCCCTGGCACGGGTCCCTGCTGACCACCGCCCGTGTCCAACCCTTGGCAGCGTTGGGTTGTACACAAACCTTTAGAGCAACATCTGTTGTAGGCTGTGCAAACACACAAGGATCCCTTCTCCAGCTGATTTATTCTCCTGGATGAGAGCAGGAAGCGCCTGGTTTGTGTCAGCAGGACTTGAGCTCAGCAGAAGAGCTCCCTCAGCCTCCGTCCCACTAAATTATCCGGCGAGGGCTGAACCCGATTTTTCTTTTGAAGAACAAGGGCGCTGAAATAATTTGTGGATCTGGGTTCCTAATATTAAATAATTCTTACCATTTAAAACAGTTTTTGTAGGAAATATTTTATAGTTAGAGAAATAGTTTTTGACATTTTGGGGGGGAAAAGAACAATGGACCGTTTACAGGTCTACACAGTAGATTAATGAATCTAATTGAGTCTGTAGGGAAATGCTTCAGTTTAACTACTGGAACTAATTTATACATTCACTACATCGTAATAAGTCAATTTAAGTTTCTGGAAATAAAACTGGATATCCTGGGTATAGATTTGAACTATAAATTTCTGCAAGAAAGGAGTCTGTGTGTTCATTATACATTGTAAAATTACCATATGGACCTGTCAACACTTCTTAGCACAGCTTTGTAATAATGTCATTTAGTTTAACATTGTAATGTGCCAACTGAATTAATGCGTGTGACACAATGAATGCCTCCCCACCGCTGGTTCCGGGGGGCTCTGCAACTTTTAAAAGGTGTTTCTTATGTAGAAGAGTTTTGCCAGTGTTTGCACAGCTGATATCTGGCCTTGGGTCGGGTATTAGCAGCATCAGAGGGTGTCAAAGAACCTCTGGACTCCTCCTGGAGCTCCAGGGGCAGGGGTCAGCGTGTTGTGGATGATTGTTGTTAGTGGGGCAGGGTGCTGCTGCCCCCCTGCCCGGGCTGTGCCCAGGGCAGCACTGCTCCTTGCCGTGGCTGCCCAGCCGCCCCCGCT
>NW_008595940.1:6991-7322 GCF_000691845.1 Merops nubicus
AGCGCCCCTGCCCTCCAGCAGTCAAGAAAGAGTCAGAGACAACAGCACTGCCCTCCAGTTCCCTCCTTTGGGGGAGTTCCTGGGGCACTGGTGCTGCTGCCTGCAAAACATGTTTCAAACCAGAGCTGGGAGTTGTTGGCCAGACCTGTCTCCAGCTCCCAGCCCATCTGGAGGGGCACAGCTGCCCCCCATGGAGCTGCACCTGCAGGGTTAGGTGCCCACTGGGGTTTTGGGGGAGGCAGCACAGCCCATGGGGCTGCAGCCCCCCGTGGTGCTGGTGCATGCTCACCCACTCCACTGCAGGCACTGGGGGACAGTGAGGGACACAACA
>NW_008595940.1:7385-10226 GCF_000691845.1 Merops nubicus
CTGAAGGTGGGCCAGCGTGTGGCCAAGAAGGCCACCAGCATCCTGGCTTGTGTCAGCGCTAGTGTGGCCAGCAGGACTAGGACAGGGATTGTGCCCCAGGACTGGGCACTGGGGAGGCCACACCTCAAATCCTGGGCTCAGTTTTGGGTCCCTCATACCAAGAAGGACCTTGAGGGGCTGGAGTGTGTCCAGGCAAAGGCAATGAACCTGGTGAGGAGCAGCTGAGGGAGCTGGGGGTGCTGAGCCTGGAGCAAAGGAGGCTCAGGGGAGACCTTCTGGCTCTGCACAGCTCCTGACAGGAGCCTGGAGCCAGGGGGGGGTCGGGCTCTGCTCCCAGGGGAAAGAGCAATAGCACAAGAGGTCCCGTGGCAGGAGCTGATGGGGTTGCAGGCACAGATCCCACCTAGGGAGGCTGCAGTGTCGGGGATCAGAGGGAAACTCCTCTGCAGACCTGAACCCTGGCCCCGTGGCACTGGCTGCTCCCTGTCCCTGGGCTCCAGGGGGGTTTCTCCTGGGGGTGCTCTGCATAAATCAAGCAGTGTTTTGCTCTTTGTCCTTTATTTGTCTACTGCTTTTATTTTGCCCCCTCCTCCCTGTGTCTACCAGCAGCCTCGCTGAAGTGACACCAGAGATTTCATAACACATTACAGCGTTTGGCTGGAGGAGGGGAGGGAGGGAGGGAGAGGAGGGGAGGTGGGCTGCTGCTGCTGCAGGGTGGGGAGCACATCAGCTCTCCAGTCTCCCCGTGTTTGGGCTGCAGGGCCATGGGTCACAGCAGCACCCCCAGGATGGGCTCTGGCTGGCGAGCCGTGGAACTGAAAACCTGAACGGGCTGATCCCCACAAGCAGATTTGGGATTTGGGTCTCGGGTTCTTATCCAATTGCACAAATCTGTGTGGACCTGGCCGTGCCGGGGAGGTGCCGAGCGTGGCAGTGAGCTCTGGTTTGGGGCAGGTAGGGGCAAGCAGGCCCTGTTTTGGCAATTAAATGTTGTAACTAAGGTTTTGCATCGCTCATTATGTATTAAAACCCAGTAGTTATTTACATTTCTGCACTCTGATTTCTACTTAAAGCTGTAACGGTTAATGTCACCACTTATGCAAACCTGATGGCATCTGCCTATAAAAGGATGATTATAAAAGATTAGCGCCTTACCTATAAATTAATCTCGGTAACAAGCAACACGCTTATGACTGAAAGTCAAAGAGACTTTTGAAAGTAGTCAGATGTTTTATTTCCTTTAAAAAAAACGGATCTGATGACAATGAACCAAGCGTGTGCTGTGTCAGAAGTGTCGGTGCCGCGCGCTCGGTAGCTCTGGGAAGAGTGATAAATAGCAGAGCCTCCATTACGCCCGTGCTTTATTCCCCAAGTGACTTGTATTTTGGCTGATATACGGTCCGTGCGGCTGCAGTTGTTTCCCAGTGCAGGGGAGGTGTCCTTCAGGAAGGCCTTGTTGACTGCAGGGCCGTGGGGACAGCCTGGGAGAGGCTGGCAGGGGAGGCGGCGCCGTCGGGCAGAGCGATGCCACGCGGGACCCCTCGGCCAAGGGCCTGTGCCTGCAGCCGTGGGGACCAGAGGGGCTGAAGGGGCAGGAAGGATCATGCCCAGCTTCCTTCTGTGGTGGAGCAATGCTGTTTGCCCCGACAGTCCTCTGACCCTGGATGATGACCTTAGAGGTGAAGCCCCTGTCTCTGCCAAGGCCACATAAGCCAGTCCTACCCTGGCAGCCTTTTCTCTGCCCAGAGGCTTCCCCAGGCAGGCTTTGAACGTGTTTCTCACCCACTGCTCCATCCTCCCCTGTGCCCAGGTGAAACGTGCCCCGTGCTGGCAGGGAAACACAGCAGCAGAGCTGGCCCACACCTTTGTCCCTGCTGGGACAGCTTGGCTGGAGCACCAGGGGCACGGCCCCTCCTGACACTGGTTTAGCTCTTTTCCAAAGCGCCCGCTCACCACGGCCCTAAAAGAGGTTTTCCATTTACCATGTGGTCCTTGTTTCCCTTTAATAAACCTGTAATTGTACATGCTCAGGGATATTTGCTATGCTTCACGCCTTGACATCTCCCGCATGAACCTCATCCAGGTTAAGAGAGGTCACTGGTCTGTAATGATTTCCCAAGAGCCCAAAACCAGAATCCATTTTATTTTTTTATTTGGAATATCTTTTATTTAATTAGCCAGCCAATCAGGCAGACGGTGTCCCCTGCACAACCCCCCGGCACGGGAAATATTTCAGTGAGTTTCCACGGGGAGAATTCCCCCCTCCTGCAGCCCAGCCCCTGCTGCACGCCGTGGGCAGTGCCCACAGCACCAGGCTCCGGGCTCCCCCTTCCTTCCCCCTCTTCTCCTCTCTCTCTTTTTAATTATGAAAATCAAGGAACCCATAATTCCCATGACAGCTGTGACTACATTCAGACTTAACCATAAACGATGCAGCAAATGCTTGGTTTGTGGAAAACCATGTTCTATAACATATGTTTCTCATTATGGGGTAAATTTGCAGCAGAATCAGGCTGGTCCCTCCTGCAGGTGCAAAGCGAAGCCGCAGGATCCCTGCTACCTGCTCTGCACCTGCAGCCTGGCCTTTGGAGACCTGCACCCCCCCAAGGGACAGCTGTGTGACAGGCGCCCGTGGTCCCAGCAGTGTCACTGTGCTGGGGGGACAGCAGCACCCTCGGCTGTCGGGGACAGGGAAGAAGTTGCAGGGGAACGCTGTGGTGGGAGCGCCGGGGTTAGTGGGAGATGGGGGTTCTGTGCTTCCAGGAACCCCTCTGCTGGGAGCCCAGCAGGAGAGAGTTGGGCTGGGGCAGCTGAGAGGAGAAGGCTCCAGCTGGGGAGACC
>NW_008595940.1:10248-10570 GCF_000691845.1 Merops nubicus
GGGGACAGGAATGTTACCAGGGCCTGTTGGGACAGGACAAGGGGTGATGGTCTTAAACTGCAAAAGGGAGATTTCAACTAGAGAGAAGGAAGAATTTTTTCATGCTGAGGGTGGTAAGAGCCTGGCTCAGGTTGCCCAGAGAGATGGTCTCAACCCCATCCCTGGAACCATCCCAGATGAGGTTGGCTGGGGCTCTGATCACCCTGCTCTGGTTGCTGGTGTCCCTGCTCCCTGCAAGGGAACTGGACTAGATAAGCTTTAAAGGTTCCTTCCCACGGGAGCTGCTCTGTGACTCCCCAGAGCTGCCCCGTGCCCACTCAGC
>NW_008595941.1:0-1231 GCF_000691845.1 Merops nubicus
CTGGGGCTGCGCGGGGTGCTCCGGTTAACGCGTACCGGGGGGCTGCTTGGTTATGGGGGGCTGCCTGGATCCGTGGGCACAGTTCGTGTCGGGGGTGCTGCCCGCGGGCGGGGGCTCAGCCTTTTCTCCGCCCCGGGGGAGACGGCGAGGAAACCAACCCCGGGAAACCCTGCCGAGCACGTGAAGGACACCGTGACCGGGAGAAGCCAGCACAGCATCACCGAGGGGGGCTCACGCCTGACCCCCACGTCACCTCCTGCGGTGTGGTGATGGGGCTGGCAGGCGCAGGGGGGGCAGAGATTGGACACCTTGTCCCTCAGATCCTCCTGGAGAAGCCGTGGAGGCGTGGGCTGGGTGAGCAGGCAGCTGCAGGACCAGGCCTGGAGGGTGCTGGTCAGTCGCATGAAGTCCAGCTGGAGGCCAGTAAGGACCAGTGTACCCCAGTGGTCAACACTGGGCCCAGCCACGTTTAACACTCCAGAGGATGGGCAGAGCACACCCTCAGCGTTCACGGCTGATGCCAGGCTGGGGGGAGAGGGTCCCTGCACACCACAGGGCCCTGCTGTGCTGTGGTGCAGGACAATCCTGGACAGGCTGGAGAAGTGGGCTGGCAGAAACCTGCTGAAGTTCAGCCAGGTTCTGCCCCAACCACCCAGCCGGGAAGCAGCTCAGTGGAAAAGGCCCCGAGGTCCTGGCAGACACCAAGTTTGCCGTGAACGTGCCCTTGCTGCAAAGGTGGCAAAGGGCATGTTGGGCTGCACTGGTCAAGATGTTGCCAGATGAGGGAGGGCTGATCCTTCCCCCCTGCTCAGCACCAGGGGGACATGGACGGGTTGGAAAGAGTCCAGTGAGGACCACCAAGGTGCCGAGGGCCTGGGGCATCCCTGCTGCGGGGAGAGGCTGCGGGAGCTGGGGCTCAGTCCATGGTTCTGTCCGGCTCTGCAGACACCTGCAGGGCGCCGAGGGGACGGAGCCAGGCTCCTCCAGTGGGGCCCAGTGACGGGGCCAGAGCCCAGGGGCACAAACCAGACCCAGGAGGGTCCCTCTGGACCCCAGGACACCCTCCCCGGTGTGCAGGGACACGGTCACCAGCTGCGTGGTGTGGTGGTGGAGTCTCCATGACCAGAGCTCTGCTCATGGTCCTGGGCAGCAGCTCCAAATGGCCCATCCGGAGCCGGGGGCTGGATGGGGGGATCTCTTGGCCAGGATGGGGCAGCTCGGACCAGCCGTG
>NW_008595942.1:0-275 GCF_000691845.1 Merops nubicus
GATTTTGTGTGCTGCTTCACACACCAGCCACCCCAGCCCGCACCTCATCGCCGATCATCATAACTTTTTTGTTTGTTTGTTTATTTGCACAGCCAATATTCGGGAAATTGCTCGATGAATCAATTTGTTCACACACTGAATTAAACATGGAACACAGAGCACTATGCACACAAAGATCAACAGAAACCCCAAGCCTAGCTTCCTAAGCTTCTGCGTCCAAACAATCCTGCAAACCATTCACTAAAATAGTCTCATGGATGGTGATTTACTCTCAT
>NW_008595942.1:563-768 GCF_000691845.1 Merops nubicus
TGTGTTCTAGCCGCCACAGATCGAATCCCATATTGCTTAACTGCATTTTTCGCCTGTTGTAATAATTTCCAATCATGAGGGCACCATTCCTGCACACCCGTAATCTCATTTGTTATCACTGGACAGGGTATTGCACCTGCAGCATGCCAATCCCCTTCTGTTATTGCAACCTGAGCACTGCATCCTGACCCCCGAAGATCCCTGA
>NW_008595943.1:0-1566 GCF_000691845.1 Merops nubicus
CTTTGGACCTGCACAAAGCAGCCCTGTATAAATAAATACCAGTAAATATGTGTCAATTGATTTATTCCTGTGCAGGATTTTCTGTTCCAGTGGTTAAGAAATGAACAACGGCTTCCTTGCAACTACATAATATTTTAGACTCTAATCTTAAAAATACTCTATATTTTAATATCTTTTTCTTTTTAAACAGATACCCGTTTTTATGAAGCACTACACGAGTTGCTGATGGATAAATCACCCAAGCATGGTTAAAGAGACCCTAATCTCCAGATGGTACCAGATCCATTTAATTGTATCCTCTGACCTCGTCTCACCTGAGCCTGCATTAAAATCATCATACAGTTCAAGTGTAAAAATGATATAGTGTTTATTCGTCCTGTTTATAGGGGGGCAAACACACACTTAAATTCCTGTGTCGAAAATTAGTGTAGTCATTTGAAAAGGTTGAGTTGGATCAAACTGACTCCCAGCCTTTTCTTCGCCCTGTTTTATTTCAATGGCTCTATTGCTACAGTTTGACATCCTTAAATGAGGGAGGGTGCTGAGCAAGAGGGGAAGGGTTCCTGGGCTCGGTGGAGGTGGACTCCTGCCTCAGCCACGGGGCCACATCCAGCCACGGGGAAGGGGGATGGAGCACTTGGGCTCATTTTTAATTTGTGTAACGAGAGGGGACCACACACTGTGTAAATCCACGGCAAGTGTTTCAGTGCCTCAGAGTGCCCAGCTGAGCCCTGCCCTGCTCTGGCCCAGGAACACCCCTTCCCCACAGCAGGGTGTCCTGCACACCCCACGCAGGGGATGCTTTCTCCTCCTGACCCCAGTTTCTAGTGTGAGCCCACACTCACCCCACACTCACACACACAGATTGCATTCCTGTGACATGATTCTATGATTCTATGACATGCACACTGTGCATGGAGGTGGCAGCTCCTCTTCATCAGCTCAGAGCAAAACACTTCTCCATGCTACCACTCTGCAGAGGGGCTGAGCCCCAGCCCAGGGCAGGACAGGGGGAGAGGAACACAGGCAAATAACCTAAATTATTACGAATGTATTGACAGAGCCAGCTTAGCAGTTTTACTGCAGATATACTAGATTATGGAGAGAATTGAATAATTTATCCAGCAATTTTCACATAAGCAATATTATTAAAAATGAAGACATGAAAAAAGAGGTTAGTTATAGTGGAGAATATATATAGGCCATGAATAAATGTATTAGGCAGTAAGAGTAGTGAATGTTTTAGTAGGTTTAGACTAGATTAAAAAAACCTGTGTTTGATTTCAACTAAGTCCTAAAATATCTGCTGAGGAAAAAAGCACAGCTTAGGCTTGGCAAAGCTGGACAAGCTGCATGCCCTGGGGCTGGACATGGGTTGCTCAGGATTTGGTCCTGGTGGGTGTCATGCACAAGGCTGGACTGGTGCAAAGCAGCCCTGCCTTGGTTTTGGTGCTGGCTGATGCCTGTAGGATTCAAGCTCTGGGAATCCTGGGAGCTATCCTTAGAGAATCCCAGAATAATGAGGGGCTCAGAAGGGACCTCTGGAGATCATCTCATCCCACCCCC
>NW_008595943.1:1619-3632 GCF_000691845.1 Merops nubicus
AGAGCAGGAGACTCCCCAGCCTCTCTGGGCAGCTGCTCCAGGCTCTGTACCCTCACACCCAAGAATTTTCTCCCCCAGCTCAGGTGGCAACTCCTGGGTTCCAGCTGGTGCCCGTTGCCCCTTGCCCCGTTGCTGGGCACTGATGAAAAGAGTGCACAGAGGGGGATGTGCCCATCCCAAAGTCTCACTTTGTGAGAAGAGAGCTCCTGTCAGTCTGTCTGGAAAAGCCCTGTCTCTCCACCTGCCCACCTCCATGGAGCTGACCTGGGCAGAGTCCAGTCAAGGGCAGTGCTGGCACAAGGGTCCTGGCCACCAGCACGGAAGCATCTCTACTGTGAAAACTCAGGTGGGGACTGGTCTCTTCTTGCAGGGATCAAAGACAAGAGGAAATGGCCTCAGATTGTGCCAGGGAAGTTTTGGGCTGGACCTGAGGAACAATTTCTTCCCCTTGAGGGTTGCCCAGGGCTGTGCCAGGCTGCCCAGGGCAGTGGTGGAGTCCCCAGCCCTGGAGGGGTTTCCAAGCCGTGGAGATGTGGTGTGAGGGACACGGGGCAGTGGGGACCTGGCAGTGCTGGGGGAACGGTTGGACTCAATGGGATGCTTGATCTTAAAGGTCTCTTCCAATGAAAACCATCCTATAATTCTGTGATCTGTGGTGGTGGATGGGACCTGCAGCGTGCTGGGGGCCGGGGGCATGAGCCCACCACTGGCAGCCTCAGTGGGTGGTGGGGAGGAGATCTGGCCCAGCACAGAGGTTATCTACATGGCAGGAGAGGCCCTCAGTGTAGGCACGGGAGTGAGTGTTTGTGTCTCCTATTGAGCTCTGGTTTATCTCCTGTGCTCAGGGTTCTCTCCCCTCCCTGCCCAGCGCTGGCAGCGCGGCCGAATGCTGATGAGGCCTGAGCTGGGCAGGCCCCGGCGGCTCCAGGCAGCAGCTTTGGGAACCAGGGGCTGGTCTGACTAATTAGCCTGGAGGATTTTTGCTCCCTGGGCACACAGGTCGGGGTATTGCAACAACAGGCTCTGGCAGCCAGCAGCTTTTGTGCCCCGGTTTGGTAGCCCACAGCCGGGGCCACGGGCCCAGGGCCACACCAGCTGGGTACCTGTTTCCTCCAGAAACAAAGCAACGACCACAGCAAGGCTTAGGAAGCCCCATCACATGTGTGCCTGAGGCATAGACAGAGAGAAAAAGCTCTCTATGATTTTAGGGTCCAGAGTTTTGCATTATTTTTTGAAGCAAAGACCCGACAGCGTGCAGAGCTGCCGTGCCCATGCTGCACTGAGACCTCCCCACAAAGCCCTCGGGATTGGGGTGTCTCCAGCAGCCATGTCTGCTGCAGACAGAGCTCCACTGGCCTGACACTCAAAATCACCTCCTGAAGCTGGAGCAGGGTGCTGCCCCAACATGATCTTGGTGCCAACAGCATGTGAGACGGGCAGCACCCACCCGTGGGATCACAGAGCTGGCTCTGGGGTGAGGTTCATCCTAAATGCAGCTGAGATATATCTTAACTATATATCTATGTATGTCTACAAAACCACTCTCTCCCTTTCTATTTCTTCTTTGTTAAGGAACCAACCTCAAAGCTCTTTCAGCTTGTTGTGACTCACTAACAGAACAGTAGTGCAAGAGCTGGAAGCACACACTTGGTTTTGAATGCTCACTTGTGTGGGGTCTCTTGCCTGCTGTGGTTGGTTTGGTTTCTTAAACATAGTTTACACTGTGTAACCCTGCCTGCTCCTAGAATAAGGCCATTAGAGAAACTCTAAAGGCTGGCATCTTCCAACAGGGCTCTGAGCCCAGTTAAATAGCATTTCAGTGCACTGAAACAGCTCGTGCCTCAGCTGGTGTGGCCAGCAGGAGCAGGGCAGGGATCGTCCCCCTGGACTCAGCACTGGGGAGGCTGCACCTCGAATCCTGGGGTCAGTTTTGGGCCCCTCACTCAAAAAAGGACCTTGAGGGGCTGGAGCGTGTCCAGAGAGAGGCAAGAGAGTTGGGATAGTGTCTAGAGC
>NW_008595944.1:0-50000 GCF_000691845.1 Merops nubicus
CCTCGGTGGGCTACCCAGCAACGTCGTTTCTTATCGGGATTCGCGGAGGCGAGTCCCGTTTACAAGAGAGAGCAAACGCTCCTTTTGCTGTCAAGAAAGAGTTTCGCCGTGGATAAGTCCCCTTGCCACCCCCCGCGGCGAGCGCGGTATCCCGGAACAATGAGCCTGTGACAGCTCCGGCCGGTGCCTGCGCGCCGGGAAGCCCCTTCCCGGCCCCAGAACGGCCCTCGCAAACCCGGGCCGCGCTCCTTGGATGGCCACAGGCCACCGAAAGTAGATTTCAGTTGGGGAAGCTGTCGACGTCGCTGCATTTTCAGGGGTGTTGCCCGAAATGACTTGAATTTCTACGGGAAGGCAGCAGCAGTGTTGAATATATATGGGAAGGCAGGTTATCCTAGTTCTGGATCCGGTTGTAATGAAGCAGCAGAACTATCCCGGGTTGAAATGAAAGTTCACCTTTCTTCCTGGAACAAAATATTCGTTGTAAGAAATCTGAGAAGAGCAGATCCACATTAATATTGCCTGCTAGAGCTTTATAGCCGTGTCTTGTGCCCATCTGCTCGATTCTTGAAGGCCAAAGTTATATAGGCCTCATGTTAATTTTTCTTTCACTCTAGTATTAAATCCTGCCAGTTTTAATAGATCTGGATTTGTGAAGCATTTCTGTAAGAAATGGAATCTCATGTTAAGAGTGCCCACCCAAGAACTGATTTGGATGCACCGTGTTGAGTTTGTTATCCTTAACATCTGTGATAACCCTCTGCAAACAAATTCCAAAACAATTCTCCAACAGGAGAAGAATACAGGATTTTTCTCAGTTACTAGTTGTAGGTAAACTTCAACAGTGCCATGACAGCATAGTTAGCAATATTAGAGGCTTGTTAACATTTGGCATTATCTCCTAAGGTTTGTTTCACAATAGAGTTGCCTGCCTCTCCCAAAAGTCCAACCAAAGTATTCAAGTTTTACAACATAATTATCTATAATTATATAGAATGGGATGTTTTCCTGATTACTTGACCAGAAATGGCTTTAGTGGGTTTTTTTTTGTTTGTTTGTTTGTTTTCTGGGAGGGTGTTGTTACAATTTTAATCTGACTTAAGAGTTCTATCCTACACAAAATGTATAGACAAATTTTTAAGTTACTAGAGTTACAAGCTGAGGGCTACTTGCAGCTAAGCTAAGATAAAAGTATTGTGTTTTACTTCACAGGAGAGCTGACTTTAGGATACACACAGAGACCCATGCTATTTTTATGCTTGTGAAAAAGCCCTTGCAAAAACAGTCAAGATTTGAGAACACTGAAGATAAATAGTGTTCTTCACTGTCAGTCAAGCTCAATGGGTCCACCTCTTGGTAGTATGACAAGCACTATAGGTCACTTTTTAGCACAAGTTGTAGTTTAGGAATAAAAACTTAACCATCCTGTAGAATCTGCCCTCTAAAGACCGCTTATATTTTCATATATAGTTCACTTGTTAGATACAGAAATACTTTATACCTTGTCTAAATAGGACAAAAACATCCTTAAAGAAACCCCTCAGGTTCCACCTTGCGGAATTCCACAGATAGTTCCATTCATTACTCCTGAAATACTTGAGCAGGAGATTCAGAATAATGCATTTTAATGTGGAAATGTTAAGACAATTCCTTAAAACAGATTATCTGTACAGTAACCATTGTCCTTTTTGCTCTTATATGGGAATATTGAGAGGATACTCAGAATACTGGGGAGGGGCGGAAATCAGTCTGCTATCTGAATTTTAATGTTTAAATTTCTACTCTAGTGAAATACTACTCCATGAAGACAAATTATTATCAATAGACTATTATTTTAATAATAAATTTTAAAAGTGACCTCTTTGAAATTCTTGCATTATTTTTGCAGAGATCTCACTATGTATTATGAAGTAATGTATGATAAAATGGTCTCGGGCTGTTTTTGTAAAATGATTTTACACCCCTGGAATTGTTTTACTGCATAGCTTTAAAGACTGCTACCAACTTGTAAAATGATAATTTAAACTGCTTGCAGAAGTACTGTCTTTTGAGGGGGGGAACGTGGGGAAGTGAGAATTACTTTTTTTTTTTTTTTTACGATGCTGTTCTTTCTTCTTGACTCGGTAATTAATTTACATGTTATCAAGAAAGAGTGGTTTATAGAAATCCTTGTGCATTGATTATTTGGTGGTTGGTTGTTTTTTGAGTAGAAAAAAAAAATTGATGTATTTTCAAAATAATATACATGGATCTTTCTTTCTAGCCTCTCCTGAAGCAGTCACCCTGGAGCAATCAGAGTAGCGGCTGGAGCACAGGAAATATATCCTGGGGAGGAATGCATGGCAGAGACCATCGTAGAACTGGAAACATGGGAATTCCAGGAACTATGAACCAGATCTCTCCTTTGAAGAAGCCCTTTTCTGGTAATGTCATAGCTCCTCCTAAATTTACTCGCTCCACTCCATCACTGACACCAAAATCGTGGATTGAAGATAATGTTTTCCGAACTGACAACAACAGTAATACTCTCCTTCCTTTGCAGGTAAGGACTCTTGTGTAACATGTTCGTAGTCTTGCTTAGCATTTTGGCTTCATTCATTTTAAAGGAGAATTAAACAGTGGCTAGAGCCGTGATAATTGATTTGAAAATGGTGTATTTCTATATTATTTTTAGTCCTAAATTGCAATTAATCTAAACATTTTCAGCATTCAGAAATAATGATTCTCATAGTTAATTAAGAATGTTGACAGTCAAGAAGGATAGAAACTGTAGCAGCTTGATGCAGCAATAGAGCAAAATATGGTTAATCCAGCAAGTATTTTCTGCTTATGGTAATGCTTGTATTCTTACAGATCTCATTAGAAATCGAGGGGTTTTTTTGCTTGTCCTCGGATATAGTGTTTCTTACTTTTGTAGATGGCTCCGAGTCTGTCATGGTCATCTTTTACTTGTATTCTAGGCTGACATGTGCATGTTAGTGAGATTTTGTTCCTCCACATTCTAGCAAATTTTGTTACATTTTGTCTGGAAGCCTTATGATTTTAAATAGGAGGGTGTATCTTAGAACTAAGGATCTGGATTCACCTCCTGAATTTAGCCAGTGACATCTTATGTGACTTTAGGTAGGTCACTTAACTCCAGCCTCAGTTACCTGTTATTTTTCCCATTCCTGCCTATATTGATTAATCATAAAGGTCTCTGCTAACAAGAAACATTATTTTTGAATCCAAATCTCAGTTGAAATTGTAACAATTTTTATGTTTTGTGTGGGGTTGTTTTTGTTACAAATAAAGCTTGAGCAAGTTATTTTAGAAATGGTGCATTTTAAAATTAATTCTGTAAATTCTTTAATTTTTGTTACACCTGTGTCAGCTTTGGATTTTCTTACACTGAGCTACTATGTTCTAGCAAAAGTAGAAAATATGCAAAGAAAATAATTAGAATGTTTCTTTCCCTTCATATAAGACTGCTATAGTTTTTACTTTGGTTTCATACAGAGTAACCTAAAAAATCATTAGTGATAATTATGACCATATTTGAGTCTATACAGCTGTATTTGCATCAACTAGCAAGTTAATCCCTATATAGCTGTAGTAGCGGCCAAAGGGTGATCCCTGGGTCCAGATATCCCACTGGAGTTTTTATTTTCTTACCATTGTGCTGGTGGAGTTCCATTTGGTGCAAGAGGCCACATCCCAACTATATCCAGGTGAACTCTGATACTTCTGGTATTCTTGAGGCTAATGGTGACTATTGGAAATACCTAAATTCTGCTCCAGGTGTGTTCATTGGACCTGCAAACTTAATATTTGCGTGTACCTTGAAGACCTGTTCCATTAAGTAGCCTTGCTAGCTGGAGTATCATAGTTGGATAATTTTTGTCAGGGTGGAAAGGTTGGGAAAAAGGTGTCATTCTGCGCTTTCAGCCTGGTCTGTTGAGGAAAACAGGTGACAGATGGGTAGTGCTTTGCAGGGGAGGGCTCTGAGAATAGTTTGAAGTAAACACTGAAATGTCTCCTGAAGATGTTAACCTGAGGAGCAGGGTTAAAAATATTAATGCCCTCATGTGATGAAACTGCAGTGACATATACATCTGAATTCATATGCAGCTAAGCTCAACTTGTGAACATATTTACTTGTTCAATATGCCTTAGAAGTCAGTATGACTAATACTTTGAACTTTCAGAAGCTTCCACAGTGGTCATCTAATATAGATGAACTCATGATTAAACAAAACCCTTGTGCGTTCAAGCTATAAATAGTTTCTATCTAGTAGGGTAGAACTTGCAGTTTAACTTTTATTATAAATCAGATGAATGTTTGCATTTGGGGATTGTTGGGTTTTTTGAAGAGGCAGTATCAAAGTGAGAAGGTGGGCATACGTAATTGTTGTTGGTCTTACCTGTGAGCAGAGGAGCCACCAATGAAATAGACCCGTTTGGCTATATTTATGCTGTAGATCTTAAATCTCCCTTACATGTATGAAGTCATAATTGCAGAACACAGTAAAAATAATCCTCTTTGAAGTGTTGCTGTGTTATCTACTACTATTGTGGAAGCACTAGATGTTTCCGTAAATTAGTTGCTTTCACTGAAGTAGTGGTCTTATTTTTCAGCTATTACACTATCATTGTGGTTAATTCCTTGTGATGACTGTTATATTTTGCAAGTCATAATGAAGAAGTTAAATAGAGCGTGGAGCTCATGCTTCTTTTCAGCAGACGACGCTGTCAAACACCCGTCTTGCTAATTTGTACTCTGCTTGTCTCCTTCCATAAAAGGCTGAAGTATTTAGATTGAGGATTCTTAAAGATACAGTAGCGATTTCAGAAGATACTAAAAAAATAGCAGTAATTAAATGTGTGCCATTTGGAGAGTTTGGCACAAGTCATTTATGTGTACGTAGAAGTTACATATCTTCCAAGCTTCCACAGAGCAACACATCTTGATGTGCACGTTGAGTACACTCTGCATCACTCAGATCTGCAGAACACTTTTCTGCATTGTCACGCATCTTCGTTTTAACTGCAGTAATCACTTTCTATGGCAGGGCACAAAGCACCTCTCCTCTGAACTTTAGCTAGCTGAAGCTTAGCAAATGAAAACAGCTTAGAAAGGCCAGTGTCTTCACTGACTAACTTTCTGCAGATCATTAATGTTCTATTTTTTAAAATGCTGTATATGTTTTGCCAAGTCCGAATGGCATTCCGCGGCGTCAGCTGCTTATACAGTTTCTCTAAAACATGTACCTGGTGCAAACAAGATACATCAGAGGAGTCATACACAACCTCAAAGCTTTTCATTTCCATGTAACGTCTTTATTCTTTGGTGTTTGCATTGATGAACAGTCCCCAGCAGAGACACCAATTCTGATGGAGATGTTTTCTTGGCATTAATATACCAGTGACAATGAATGTCATTGGTGATAACTGAATAAGTAATTGTGTATTACTTAAAGGGATGAAAAGAGATTTTCTGTACTTTATAGTTAAAGCTGAAACATATCCTATGTGGTTAGATTCACAGTGGTTACATTAGTTACAGCCAAGCTGCTTTTGCTTACAGCAGTTAGAAAGGCCATCTCTTGGGGAATTTTCCAAAGTTTGCGAATTCTTGTTTTGTTTTTAAATAAAAAGTAGGGAAACATCGTAGCAACACTGATCTAAACGTGAGCAAATTAAGCCAATAGCCAAGTTCTACTAATGTGACTCACTGTAAGAAGCTTTTCTTCGCCTTCAAGTTTTTAAGATAACACAAACTACATCAATTAAAGGATTTTTTTTCCATAGACAAAATTATGTCTACAAGTTTTAAGTTCTGCCACACTGCTTGCAGCATTATAGCTGCTCTTGTATGGGAAGGATTGCTGCCTTGTACCAGAATCATTAAGGAACAATTAGAAATCTTGTCAGGTATTCACACCATCTAACTTAAGCATTTAATTGAGGAGCCTATTTCTCTCTCCGTAGAGAGAATCTAGGCTCCTTACTTAGATAATCTAATTCTCTGGAAGAACATACCTGGCTCCACTGACCTTATATAGCCCCTGGGAGTCCAGTTTAGGCACTTAGGTGGCATGTCATGGAGTTAGACAATATGAATATTCTCCCTTATTCCCTGATCTAAAGTACAAAAAAAAAAAAATACAGTGCAAAGCTAAAAATATATTTCAAAAATTAGGGACTGTTTTGTTTAGGTTTTTTTTTTAATGCTTTAGTCATTTCTGTAGCCAAAACGCAAGCACAGAAATCAGCCTTTTTGTATATTCATTTTTTTTCATTTATATTCCTTGGATGAGGAAAATAACCATTTGTGTTTTTTTAAATTGCAGTATCTGCTAGTCCTATTTTGATTGCAAGCTTAATGTTTCTTAATATCTTGCAAATAAACTCACTAAACTGTTATAACAGTTTAATAATTCACATCAGTGTTACACATTTCAGTATTTCACTATTTTCATTCTAGTAAAAGCGTTCTATGAATATGAATTTAGTTTCTGTGTCTTTTTTGAGTTGAGGAAATACACTGCATGTCTGAATGTTTTTCACCTTGATTTGTCCTTCCTGTTTGTTCAAACGAACAGTACATGTAATGTTCGTGGCCCTAAATGCTGAGCTTTGTTGTTCTACATTTGAACATGGCTCTCCAGATGGGGATTTGTATGGCTAGGTACCATCTCGCACAGATGTAGGTTTTTCTTTTTCTATTTTTTTTTTTTCAAATATTCTTAAGTTTTCAAAGAAAACAAAACACTTGCAAAGCTAAATGAGTTTTAAGACTGAAGTCAAAATGTTAGTTTCAGATATTTAATTTAAACTGCTGTCATGTTGCATCTGTCACGGTTGTTTCCCTTCAGAGGGTTTCAGATCCTCACTATGACAGTTTTGGTATAGTTTAAATGGCTAATCTAAATGATACAGATATCAGTCAATATTAGATGATGAGCAAGTTGCTAAAGTTGGGTTCTTAATGCCATGCTTAGACTCCTAAATAGATGGCCTATTTCTTCAGAAGTGCTGAATGTTTGGCAGCTCATGTTAAACTTGAAGGTGTTGGTGGTATCTAGTTGCCAAGTTCTTTTAGTCTTCAGGCTACTGTAATTGTCCAAACACTGATTTATAAGCCAGGCTTAATCAGTTCGTTTTTACCAAGGCAACACCTGCTACAGAACAGTGTCTTCAAGACTTTTAATGCAGTAGATTGATTCCCTGGTGCTGATTAAATAACACAAACCCAGCTATTTGAGTCTGAGGACTGTACTGGGGACATCCTTAACTGCAGAAAATGTTCTACTGCCATACTTTATAACTTCAGGATCATCACCTTCATCCCAATAAACAGTATTAGGAGCTGCACAGATGAACAACTCAAAGGAATCAGTTAGCAGAAAGCTTGTAGCTTACTAAGCAAATGTTTTTGACTTTTTATGAACTAAGAATTCTCTCCTACTGTTAAAATTTGCTGCAGTTATACAGCTAGATTTAGAAAAATTCAACAAAATATTTAGAAGCTGTGACAGTATAGCAATGATATATACACTAAGTAGTGTATCTCATCTCATTCTGCCTGCCCAAGCATGGTTCCTCCCCAAGGTAAAATGAGTGTTTGCCAACCCAAGGTCCATCCAAAAGTACATTTACTGTGTGATCATATGTATTTGCATTTAAGTACTCAAGACTACAGATATTTCTAGATAGGAGGTGTAAAGAGAGGGAAGAAGAAGGGAAAGGGGAAAAAAAACAAACAAACAAAAAAAGTACGGAGAACTTGAATAACAACTTTTCCTTAAAATCATAGAATCATTTTGGCCAAAAGAGATGTTTAAGATCATTAAGTCCCACAATTAACCTGAGACTGCCAAGTCCACCACTAAACCATGGCCCTAAGCACCATGTCTGTGTCCTTTAAATAGCTCCAGGATGGTGACTCCAACACTTCCCTTGGCAGCCTGGGCCAACACTTCACAACCATTTCTGTGAAGAAATCTTTCCTAATATCCAAACTAAACCTCCATTAGCACAACTAGAGGCCATTTCCTCTTATCCTCTCACTTGTTTCTTAAGAGAAGAGACTGACCCCCACCTTGCTACAACTTCCTTTAAGGTAGCTGTAGAGAGCAATAAGGTCTCCCGTAATACTCCTTTTCTCCAGGCTAAACAACCCCAGTTTCCTCAGCTGCTCCCCTTAAGATGTTCTCTAGACCCTTTACCAGCTTTACTGCCCTTCTGTGGACACACTTCAGCACCCCAGTGTCATTCTTGTAGTGAGGGGCCCAAAACTGAACACAATATTCCAGTTGTGGTCTCACCAGTGCTCAGCTTATGGGGCAAATTGCTTCCACAGTCCTGCTAGCCACTTTGTTCCTAATAGGAGCTGGCAAGCCGTTGGCCTCCTTGGCCACCTGGATACCCTGCCAGTTCATATTCAACCAGCTGCTGACCAACACCCTGAGTTCCCTGAGTTGCTGATGGAGTATGAACTGGCAGTGTGCCCAGGTGGCCAAAAAGGCTGCCTTGCCCTCTTCTGGGCAGCTTTCCAGCCACTCTTGCCAAACCTGTAGTGTTTCCTGGAGTTGTTTTGACGCCAGCACAGGACCTGGCACTTGGCCTTGTTGAACCCTATACAGTTAAACTTGGCCTATTGATCCAGCCTGTCCAGATCCCTCTGTAGAGCCTCACTACCTTCAAGCAGATCAACACACCCACCAAACTTGGTGTAGTCTGTAAACTTGCTGAGAGTGCCCTCAGTCCCCATGTCCAGATCACTGATACCAATATTAAACCTAACTGCCACCAGTACTGAGCCCTGGGGAACCCCACTTGTGACCAGCCACCAACTGGTTTGAGCTCCATTCACCACCACTCGTTGGGCCCAGCCATCCAGGCAGTTTTTATCCAGCAAAGTGTGTGCCTTTCTAAGCCATAAGCAGTCATGTCTTAATTGTTCAGTTATTTTTTTTTAGATATTAATATATAAATCTTCTAGATTTGCCTCATAAGTCAATCCTGCCAAGCCTTTACTCAGCTCCATAATATGTCTAGTTTCTTTCCAGTTTATGAATGTATATTCTTGAGCTAAAGTACTCTAGTATGGATACTGCACAAGCTATTGGGATTTTTGTCTGTAAATGTTTGTGTAGTTGGGAAGTAGGTGTGTCTTTGCACAGGACCTGTTCTTGGTGCATTTTAGGCTCAATTTAGCTAGATTACACTGCTGATTGTGTTGTTTTCACTGTAAAACACTTTTGCTGTCAGGCTGACCCATCACAGATGTCTACCAAGTATTATAGTTCATCTTTACCACTAATGACACCATGGAAAATAACCAAGCAATTTCATGTCTCTGCTTTCAGCCCTCCTCCTTGTTTTTTTTAAATGGAGCTAAAATTGTAGTTGTCATATTAAGTTTCTTATTTACTCTAGTTACGGTTTCAATAAGGGGCTTATATCTTCATTGTGATTAATATCTTCATTAAAATGAGAGTGACTTGAAGTTTAGATGCTATAAAAGTGGTATTTTTGAAAATATAATTTACTTAATGTTAGCAGTGATAAACTAATAATTAACACAGAATACTATGTTCAGCTACTTCAAATCTGTGAGTATTGCTAAACCAGCTGCGATTTCCTACTCTTAGAACCCATTTTTATTCAGGACAGTTTTTAAGGTGAAAAAATGGAACTCATTTGCATTTTAATTTATTTTTTAAAAGTTTCTTTAGTTGAGCTTTTAAAATTTAGTTAATTCAGTCACATCAAAACTACAGTGTTTTTTGCAGCCAGCTAAAACTGTACTGACTAGAAGTTTTATGACTTTTGTTTCCAGCCCCCCTCAGATGGTGCTGCATTTCTTTAAAAAATGAACGGATGTATGTAGAAGCATATTTTAAAGATATTTATGTTTACTGAACTTAGTTCCTATATTAGAAGTCTAATTTTTTACTTCAAGTAGTCCTGCAGATCAGTAGTGTAAAGCATGAATCCAAAATCAAAATAGTTTAATTTCTTAACTATGAGCATCTATTTTTAGTGTTTGCAGTTAAAGATTAGCAAAATTGTATTCAATTTAACAGCTCTTGTCCTTATATTTGCTTTATGTGTAAATGACAATATATAAGCTTTGAGATATAACTCCACAGAGTTTCTGCAAATGCTCAGACAGGATAATATTTGCATAAATTGCATGGATATATTTAGAAACGCTAAAGAGATTGTGCCAAGAAAAATGGTTTGTCCAAGAATTTAGTGTTGAAACTTGCTGTTCAGAGAAAGCTGCCCTTCTCACCTCCATTCCACATTTAGATGTATTGGGAGAGAACTTCTGAAATGTGCACTCTGCAGATGTGTTCTGTGTGACGTTGTCAAGAAGTCCTTGTACAACTGACTGTATCTATGGGTAGGACACAATGCTTCACCAAGGTTGTGTAAGCATGTAAAAATTCAGAAATAGTTACCACTTTTCTGTGAACTTTCTTACATAGTCTTAACCTTTAAGCAGAAATGACAATCTGTCACTTAGCCATACACCTCTGAATCTCTAGTTGTACCAAAACCACGTTTTCAGTGCTGCTGTGTATGAATGCAGGTTTGATTCTGGTATGAAAGTGTAGGTCACACAGGATTCAAATATTTATGCAGTTAAAAAGAATTAAGAAGTGACTGTGAGAATTTGTAGTGCTTGAGGGAGGTTAACTATTGGCTCTGGGGAAAAAAAATCAGCATTATGTTGTGACATTCCACGGAGATATGGACCTTCTGACACAGCAAGAGTTCACATGCTTCTTAGCACAGGGCTGATGAGCCACAGAGGTGAGGGATATGCAAAATATTTTACAGGAATTCAGCCTACACAAAGGGGCTTTTGGAGTCGGGATGATACAAAACTTGTTTTAACGTATACACTTACATACTAATGCCTTTGTACTACTGATTATCTTTAGTTTCATTATTTCAACATGGTTGATAATCAGTTATCTTCTGAAAGAACCTGAAATTTCATTTAAAGCAACATGGAAATAGTTTCAGGAGTTCAAACTATTTCAGTGTTGCTTTAAAGGAAGTTCCTGGTTGTTTTAGAAGATAACTGATTATCAGCCGTGTTGAAATAATGAAACTAACGATAATCCCAAGAATTAGGACTATTTCCATGTGCATGGAAAACTGTCTAAACCCATCATATTCCATGGTAGTAGTTTCCATGCTTGTCCCAAAGAGCGAGGAAAATCACAGTGGAAGTTTTCTGATTGAATGGAGCATGCTATAGTAGAACTGTACTTGTTCAAACCGTTGTGGATTTTCTACAGCAGAACTTTCCAGAAAATCTTTGCTGATGTGGCCTACATTATTTAATGACCTTTACGTTTTGCTTTGAAATGAAAACTTCATATTCACTTAGATGATAACTGTGCTTATTAACGATATATATGTATTTGGGGAGCACAAAGCAGTGTTGTAGCATTCTAAAGCCTAGTTACACAAAGGTTTAAAATGAACCTTGTACCCAGAGAATTATTCACTCCGTTTGAGATAGTTAAATTTCAGATATTGTTGCTATGTAGTATGTCATTCATCAGTGTGAACTGGAATAGATGTTAAAAATTTGGAGCACTATCATGTGACTGTGACCCAAGTTCACAAATGGATAGCGTGATGTGGGTAGTGAGAGAGCAGAACACAATTCCCATATTTAAATCCTGTGTTACTTTATTCACAACATTTTTCATTTTATACAGTGCATGCTTATTGCATGTTTCCACTTCCAGAAATTAAGTCATACAATTCAAAGAAACCCACACCACACCCCCTTTTAATAGCTTTGTAGACATGACTTTGCAAAGTGTAAAGGGGTTGGGAAAAGATTATTTCTTCTGCTTCCAGCAGTGCAAGACCTTTCACTTTGGATATACAGAACTTGCAAACCAGAATGATGCAAGGGTGAAGTTAGGATCATTGCAGCATGTCAGCCAGTGGAGCAGTTCACGGATGAATCACAAATACATGTTATGTGTTTTACTTTTCTGGTTTCCAGAGCAAAGTTAAATTTAGAGTGGTGTCCATTTGCCAGATAGTCAGGTGTTATCTCAACATATATGTATAGGAGTTATCAAAAAATAAATAAGAAAATCTTATTTAATGAGCCTGTAACAAAGATGTGTCACACAGTTTAGTCCAGTTTTTATCAATACTAGTTCTTTTCCCTTGTTAGCTACAGAGGTAGCAGAACATGTTTTCTGTTTATTCAGCATTGGTTTTTGCAAGAGCACTTACTACCTCCCAAGTGCTGACTTCAGCTGAATTTAAGATAAAAAAACTGATGAGATACCTTCAGGATGCTAGGCGACAGAGGGGAGCAGATCCAGCTTTGTCACTCCTCACACCTTCTATAGAAAGCAAATTTGCTATGGTAAGCAGGTTCTTTTCGTTGTGCTATTGAGAAACAAACCTGCAAGGGCATGGAAGCAAATTAGTCACTTCCATTTCAGTCTGCTGCTTCTCAGGACAACCAGAGAACTGAATGAAGGCCAAACAGTCCCAAAAGAAGGTTGCTGTGAACAAAAAATAGTGCTGGTGACTTGTTGGCACTCAAGCTGGTTTGAAGATCACCTTGCAAAGTCTCAATGGCGTTGGTCTGGGACATACAGGAGACAAGAGAAACCTACTTTTTAAATTTATCATTAAAATTATCTAAGGGCTTCCAAAAAAAAGAAAATAAAGGATCTGAAAAAATGAATGTAACAGGTCACATAACCAACAGGAAGCCATTGCTCTTTATAGTTGTTCATGAGAGCTGAAAAAAAGGCTTTTCCCTCTTCATCTCAATGTTGTATCAAGTTGACTAAACTTTATAAGAAAGACGAAAGTAAGATCTTAGTTTTGTCATGTCTTGTTTTGCAAAAGTGTTGCTAAATTCACAGTCCTACTCATAGAAAACATCTGTTTTGAAGCTTGCTTTTTCTCCCCCCATACATGAGTAATACCTGCTTGCTGAGGGACATAGTTTGAAATTAGTCTGTTACATGCTGAACTGTCACGGAAAGATGTGAGCGTGGCTCAGATACCTTCTGTCCCTGTTCTACATGTACTAAGTGAATAGCTGCATCTTTAGTGAATTTTAGTGGTCATGGGTTGTGTGTGGTGTATTTCATCCTACTCCTGTTGAATTATTCCTGTGCAACCAGAGAGAAGACAACAGTAAAATTAAGGAATAATTACAAGTTTCCTACAAGTGCCATACAGTCCACCAAGAAGCTTTGCAAGTAGAAGGGATTAAGGTTTTATGCAAATTGTTTTCAGTCTCTGAAGGTAGTCCAGAAAGACTGAGGAAGTGAGAAGTCACCTTTTTTCTCTCTGTAACTTGGGTGTATTAGAAAACATGGGAGAAAATGTCTTTGTTGAACATAAAATCAGTGAAAACACTTATGATTTATTACAATAACTTTTATTACTTTCAGTAAAAATATTTACAAGACATCATGGTAACCCTTCTTAATCTTCACGTGCAAAAAAAGTGTTCTCTGTAAGACTGATAATCTATCAGTAAGCTTTATAACATTTTACTTCTGTAGTTTAGCTTTAATTTTCCAACCTTTAACCATTTAGTGCTGACCATTTGTAACTCAAGTCTCTGTGAGCAAAGGGTCTCAGATTAATCACTCAGAAGCCAGAAGTACAGTCTCAGCAGGGGTCTGAGGGCCCATATAATGTACTTAGACAAGTACCAAGAAAATGCTCTCATTCATATAAGGTGACTGCCCTTCTTGTCCTGTAGTTCCCCACCTTACTCACTATTTAACTTCTGCATGAAATGAAATTGAGCTGTTACAGACATTAGTCTCCTTCATTAAACAGCCTAATGCTTAAATCTGCTGTGGATCACGAGGACTGATTCAAGCAGTTCTTCAGAAAGAAACAGGCAATCAGAGGCTATCAAAATGCATATGCAGAAGTTCTTCATAATGCATCTCTAATTTTATATTTGGATGCTATTTAACTTACTGTTAATAAATTTGGGTATCTTGAGCTTTTTTATTGTTGTCCTTCTCCATAGTGTCTTAGTGTACAGCCTTAGAAGTCACCTTTGTCTATCACGTTTCCTGTTAAAAAGTATAGAACTTGTATTCCAATACTAAGGATTTTGTTCTCTTTTAGGATCGAAATAGAATGTATGACAGTCTGAATATGCACTCTTTGGAAAACTCCCTTATTGACATTATGAGAGCAGAGCATGATCCACTTAAAGGTATGTTGCTATGCTAAATTAAGAAAAAAGGGTCATCCATTCTGCATATTTGAATTAATACTGATTGCTAATTTAGATTCTAGCTTCATATTAAAACAGTGAATGAATTATTTTTTGAGGTCACATGAAAGATCAACTCAAGCTGTATTGTATTGAAAACATTTGTTTACAGTGGTTTTATAAAACTTCAGCTTTAGTGTCTTCAGAGATTTTTCTCCCTCTTACCCCCATACTTCCCTCCTTTCTAACAAGATATTCATAGTTTTATTTGAAAATTATTTGTCTGCTCTAGGAAATCCTGCCTGAGTTTGTAAACATGCACTGTCCTGTTAAAGGGAGCCAAAAGGGCGTGTGAGGGGAATCAAACCGCTAACGTGTTGGCCTCTTAATTTTCCCTTTCTTTGCAGTGGAAGCTGAGAAGAAAATTAAGTCCACTGATAAATGCAGGTTTTTTTCCTTTCAAATATTTTTTTTGAAAGCTCGTGGAGGATAATAATGCATTTAATTGTCCAGTTTGTCTGAGGAAGTCCAGAAATAGCCTTGGCTTTAGAAAGCTGGTTCCTCTTACCCTGGGCTCTTAACCTGCTGGGATCTGTTCAAATCATTTGTCACAGCAGTAAGCATATAGCTAATATTTATGGGCTTTGATTTTAACTCCTCTATTCACTGTACATTAACTCACTCTTTCAAATTCTGTTTTTCCATACTTAAGAGGTATTTACTTGTTGAACTTTGGGGCAGGGAGCCCAAGCCATTTTACTTGGCCTAATCAAATGTTACTTAATTTGTGGTATTATAATTAGACTAACACGAACTTTAAAATTATCTGAAACTTCAGGCTTGCTTAGCTAAAATAAAGTCTCTGTGTTGAAGCAATTGAAAAAAAATTTTCCTTTTTATGCCATTTACTCCCACCCATTCTCCATTTCTAGAGGCTCCAATATTACATTGGCATATGAGGGTCGATGTTCTCCTAATCTGAAAGACTCTTTGCTCGAGTCTGTTCATGCTTCTCTTAAGATCTGTAATCAGTTTGAAGACCTGAAATATTCAGATAGCATGTGTCACAAACTGGTACCGAAGGGGCACCGGCTCAGGCCGTTTGTGACTTTAATTAGGAAAAAAAGGACTGAGGCCGAGACGCCCACGTGGCACTCGCCTCCCAGGGGAAAACAAGTCGAAGCCCCTCACTGCGCTCAATAATCAGTGTTGAGACCAGATATAGATAGATAGATAGATAGATAGATTAGTCCGAAAACAAAAATTTATTCCGGTAACAAAGAAAAAAAATAACAGTATTGTAAGATATACAGCGTAAAGCCAAAAGTTTGTAGGGTTTTTTTCAAGCCAAAATCTCTACAAAGCATCAGTAAGTAGGTAGTATTTAGTTAGCCAGTTAATTTTCATCTTCTTTAGAGTGGAAGTTAAATTTTCTTACATGTTCTTAAATCTGATCTCGTTTCTTACTGCCTACAGAGAATTCATTCCAGTTTTAACAGTTTTATCATTTAAGACTATTATTAAATTCAATATCTGTGTATTCTGCATGTTTACAAAACGTTACTTAGTAACTTAAAAGAGTTGGGTAACTGTTCACAAGATTCAGGTGGTAACTGCTATGGACAAAAGCATGCATATGTCACCAAAGACAAGTTAGCTAGGTAGATCATCCTTGTTTCAGTGCATTGGTGCTTCAGTTTGTCACGCCCAGGTGGTGACTAGTTGTTCTTTGGTTATCTGAACCCGAATCTACCACCAGGAGGGATATTAAAAGCTAAAGCTACTCTTAGGCATACAGTTAGAGAATGCAGACCTTCTATTGCAGTATACTGTCATGGGCACCTCTGACATTCTTAAAAACCGGTTGGTTTCTTCACTTTTTCCATGCACGTTGACATGCCAGATGGAAATGGTTGCTCTGTTCCCCCTACAATCTCACCATTTTCATTTTGGCTTTATAATGCAGAAAAAAACTTCAGCAATCACAGAAAAGACCCATTTTTATTTTTAATCTCTTCATATTTCATTATGTTACAGTAGACTAAAATTGTCTTTCCAATAATAATTTTTCAGTGAGAATAAGACAAAACGTGTAACATTGTAAAGTTAATTGGATTTATACCTAGACCCTTTACAAAAACTCAGTAAGTTATTCTGTGCTTTCTAGGGACATGAGTATATGGTTTCAGTCTACAGTTAATAGATTTTTTTTTTTTTAACAGTTTCACCATCATATTCTTGCAGTGTTAAATTTTATGTTAAACATAAAAGTGCTAAGTTTTATGATTGAACTTAAACAGATGGAAGCCATAGGTAGTGATGAATTCAAAGGAAATCCTTTTTTTGTTTGAGTGCCAGAGAAAAGTGCACACACTAACTGAATTTAAATAGAGTAATTGTGTGCTGTTATTTAAATTAAGATTTTTTTCTCATTGGAAGTTATTATTTCAGCTGAAACAGCTACGTTATTAGCAGTTACACATGAGAAATGTTTCTTGCTGCCTGAAAATGGAAAGAGATCACATCCTAGAATAACCTTTTAATTCCTCTCTACCCATCTTCTGTTCAGTCACCATTAGTTGGCATGTCTGTAATTTCCTAGCAACTTTTTTATTTTTCTGCAAACCATGAAACACTAATTTTGTCATTTCAGTTTCTGTGGCTTCTCACCACAGAAAATCTGGCATTCAATTAAGAACCCATCATATTTGCTTGCAGAATGCACATGATTTGGGATGTTATTGTTACTTATTGATATATAAAGTACTTCATTGTCATAAGAATATTCTCTAGTCACAAAATATTATTTAGTTACAAGTTTTGAAGTGAATCTAAGTGCACTGCAACAATGCATCTTTTATATCTGACCACAGCAGTAAAATGAAGTCTCTGGAATTTTAAGCACGTGTTTCAGATTTAGCTGCTTACAATATCTGGAGTCTGACTAAGCATCTTGTCTCAGGTTTTGCACAATGCAGAACAGACAGTGTGTGTACTAGCCCACAGCTTAATCTATGCATTTCAAGATCCATTTTAGAAGTAAAATTTCACCTCTCACTTTCATAAAGTTTTTTCAAGTTTATTTCAAATATGATTCACTGAAAGCTAAGTTTAGGCCTGCCAAAAAGCTGTTTATAGATGCACAGGTTCATCTTCACATATACGAAGTTCAGTCATTGCTACAGACATGATCAAAAGATGTAATTTGTAGTTTTCAAGAAGACTTTTTTTAAAGGTAGGCTAATAGAGAATAGGTACTTGACTTCACTAGTCATTGCAGCAGAAATATTGATTATACTAAAACTAATCTTTCCAATGCAGCTTTCTTGAAATGCATGTCACCATAAGACATTAATGTTTAAGATTATCCTATCCAATCAATGGAATATAAACTGAAGTTAAAGTTAAAAGAAGTTAAAATACATTAATTCATTTTTACATTATCGTTCTTAAATGCACTCTTTATTCTTTTAACAGCCCTTAAAACTATTTTGACAGAATTACAATACTGATAGCCTGAAATACAAGAGAGTTGGTGATGTAGTTCATTTCCAGACATATCTCTTGTGCACTTGTATTTTTTTTTCCCTTCTCCTCACCCAAATACCAATGCTTCTTGATGACAAGATGTAGAAAGCTAGACATCTCAAAGAGGATAGCAAATACATTTGGGCTAAAACAGACTATGGTTATATTTTCCATGGAATATGTATGGCTTACCTGTGGGGAAAAATAGCTGTGATGCACTTTAGAAGTTTATGTTGCTTTTTCTTCGTTTTGTTTTTTCCTTTAAATTGGTTTAGTTAAGCTTTTCAGCTACCTCCTGGCACACACTTGGAGAAGTTAAAAGCATTGCTGACTCAGTGACACCATTAAGAACACTTTATTTCTTTGCATATGGTAACTTCAGTTTTCAAAGAAATTTAGGTTATAGTTTGCAGTCTGAAGCTCTAAGGTTTAAAGTGACACCATTGCTTCCCAGAGTAATTCAAATTGCAGGCAGAGAAGAGTTTCTGAGGCTGAACAAAAATATACTGAAGGAAAAACTTCGCTCTTGTCATATAAAAAGCTTTGTAACTGTACATATAGGTAGTTTCCTCTTTGTCGCAGAAACTTTGTGATAAAAGAAGACATTTAAGACTGGTAGACTGATTTGCCTGAATAGATCAACTATCAGAGAACAACAGATTTGGCCTTGTTATGACTTATATAATTCTTACGCAAGCGTTCAGAAGTGTAGTATCTAAGAGCTTTCTGTAACTAGGTGTTGTCCAAACATGGTTTTGTGCTGTTGTCCTAACGACACTGATTCAAAAACTGAGCTGTCTGAAACTGCTGCAAGCGTCAGCCATTCACCGGTCTGTTAAAGTAGTTTGGGAAAAAACTTGACTCGGAAGGTTTTTTTCTTCCAGTCAGGAGATCTCTTGAAAAAAGGTAGGAAAGGAATTTGTGATTCTTAGTCTTTAACCACTTCAGACTTATTTAAAAAAAAGAGGATGGAATAAATATGAAATACCCAATTTGTGAAACTGAGTCAGCAGTGTTTAACGCAGTCATTACACTTAAATCTATCCCAATTTAACTGTTTAAATAGGAACAGAAAGTATGCATTTCCAGAAAGTAGATATTCATATGCTTTGAAATGAAAAATTAGTAAGAACTACTATATCTGTATGCTCAGAAAAAAAAGCTTACAGGAACATTTAAATTTTCATTGCCATATTAGTAATGTGATATTACAGAAATGTGGCTAACACTAAATTTGTTACTCTTTTCTCATGGTTTGGATTAGGAAGACCTTTAACTGGATTTACTGGAGAGACTGGCCCACTAAAATCTATTTACAAGCTTTTTGGTTTTTGCTGTCCTTTCAGAAGAATACACTGTGAGAAACTGAGATCAGGCGGTTCTGTGAACCTTAATCACATTTAGATATGGAAGAGGGGGGTACATTTAATAGAACTCTAGTTGCATAAGAAATGTCAAACATACCTGCTTCTCCACAGCAATACTATTTTGAAATTAGTCCTACTGTATGAGAACTACTCATTAGCAGTAACATGGTAAAGTTGCAAGTTCAGGTTTGCACAGTGAAAATTTCTGTAACATGAGACTGTGATACAGTGCTGTAATATTAGGCATTGTATTTGTTCCAGGCAGCAACCCGTTACTAATTTTGGATGCTTTAGAGCTAAGTTCTGTAGATAGCCAGTGAAGTGATTACTTTTCATTTCTCAGGAACAGAGCAGCTCTATTATTTAAATATTAAATATTTTCTAATTTGTAGTTGATTTAAACTTCCTAGTTTTATATATTACTTGCATTTTATATATTACTCAAATTACTTTCTTAAGCAGATGGAGGCCACTGGAATTGCTAGAATATCTATTGAGGGGTTTCTACGATTCTAGATGACTGACATGGAAGTCAGATGGGATTAGGTGGGATCTGTGGTGAAGGCAGTTCTTAAAATGGTACATTTAAGGTTTTCTAAATGCATCGAACACCATGCAGTGAAAATAGCTGACTGAAAGGAATATGTGATAGAAGCAAGGTAAATTGTTATAAGATAGTGCACCCATCTTCTGTATTTTATATACTGCTATTTTAGATGACGTTTAATATTGTGTATCTCCATTTAACTAGAATGATCTGTTAAAAAAATAGTGTAATCTGAGCTTTGTATAAGGCTGATCGTGTATGCAGTTCCAGGGAATGAAGCATTCTGAATTTGTGCATCATTAAATTCATGTGGACACCCTAGAAACACTACATTTTGCTTCAAGAGGTTAATCTGAGGAATAAGAACCTAAGTTAATGTATCAAATAGCAGTCATTGTATTTTGAAAAAAGGAACCTTCTGTGTCAAAATTTATTTTAAGGTTAAGTCCCAAGTACTAGACAAGGTAGTAAACATAAGTATTAAGTTCACCAGAATGCAGTAATACAAAATGCGTACATAGTACTAAGTATGATTTCATTTAAATAATCATGTAAACCATGTTTCAGCTGCAGTTTACTTGTGAAGCTAGAGGGGGAAGAGGCAAAAGACTGCAAAAGTTGAGTTGTACCCAGAATGTCCTATCTTCTAAATCAGTTTTCCTCTCTGGGAGTTAACACTGGTGGGCTTCTCTCTCCTACTAGGCCTTAAAGCTGATCTTTTTCTGTAGCAACTACAGAGGGGGAAAAAAGTATCTTTTGTCTCCCTTGCTGAATAGGAAAAGAACATAAATATATACAGACAGGGAGAAGGACTAGTCTTGAACCTACTTTAGTCCGTGGCAAGATAATTTCTCACAATTCCTATTGTTATCCCAGATAGATACAGCATTCTGATTTGCAAGAAAGAGCTCATATTGTTGCAAGTATTTCTATAGCACTCTATATGAACAGTAACTGTAAATCTTTTAAATTCCTTGCTGTTAGGCAAATGAGTATTACCTTTATAGAATGAAGAACTAAGAAGTGAAGCAGTGACTTGTTAGACACCAGGCTGAGCAAACCAGTGGCAGGTCCCAGACTGCAATTTAAGAATGCCTTGTTCCTAGTTCTTTTCCTATTATACCAGCATGCATTGCTACAAGTGCACAATATTTATAGTTCCAAGAAACGTTAGGTAAATGTTCAGCATGAGAGAAAAAATGTCTTCCATGTTATAGCTGGACATCTTGAAGATAAATGTGAAGACAGAGGCTCTTACAAAGATTTTTGTTTATCATTGTGCCTAAGCCTGCTCAGAAATTCTCTTGGAAGTTAGAGAAGACAGCAGAGTCCTTTTGGGTGGCATTCCTCTGCTCTTTTCCAGGAGGCTGCCCTTGCCCTTCACTGCTGTCTCCGTACTTTCAACTCCCAAATCAGATAGCACCTACTCTGCAGGTGTTCTGAAACCATCCGTTCTTATAACGATGAAATCCATGGGAAAAATAACAGCACATGACTGTGTAAAAATCTTTTTGCCAGAATGCTTGCAAATAATAAGGCTGAATAAAATATCCTAAATTATCTTCATCTTGCTCTTTTGAAGTTTTGAATGTAAGAGTTCATAATGTATGTTTTTTTCCTGTATGTTTTGGAAAAAAAATTATCATACTGGTTTCTTAAAGGGGAAGAGAAAAACTTAAACGTAATTACATATTTTCAGCAGCAAGGTTTTTTTATTTAACCCTAGAAGTGTCCCTTGGGATACAGAACTACTGTTGCAAGAAATTTCCAGTCTTACTGTTCAGCACACAGGCTTACCAACACTAGGGGAAAAAAAAAGCTATGATTGGAATTGTTAGACAACCCTAATATATAGATTGCTGATTTGTTTTTTTCTTTTTTTTCCCCCTTTTTTCCCCTCTGTCTCTTTTTAGAAAGAGTGAGCCTTATTAGGGTATGATGTGTCTTATTAATACTTACATCTTGCAAGCCATCTGCGTTTATGTTCCCCTTCAAACCTGTGTGAGTTCTAAACACCCATTGTTTCCAGACTGTATTCTTCTTTACACCTTCATAAAATTCTCATTTTCTCCAAAATATTTAGATGTTTAAGTTACAGATTTTTGTGTATATACTTACCAATTATAAGCAGCAAGAGTGTTTGAATAGCAAGATAGATGGAAAAGTAGCTTTTTGCACATTAAAGCACACTTTTTCCAAACACAGAAACTATTGTAAATGTCTCTCTAGGTCAGTGTGTGCTGCTGGTATGTTTGCAGCTTCCTGGAAACAGAAAACATCTCCTTTAAAAAAAAAAAAACAAAAACAAAAACACAAACAACCTAATTTGTAGTGAACAGACATTTCATCTGTGTATTTTAAACCATTCATTTAACTATTAAAAATATAACTTTCCACCACTAGAGTAAAATGCAATGCTTGAAAAAATCTAATGTCCGGATAGGAGGTTTTCATGCAATTTTTTTTCAATATAAAATGGTGAAAATGTTATCTATCATGTTCTTTAATTTTGTGGATTCTGTAGATAAACCAGTCCTCTACTTTTGCTAGACTTACTGAAAAATACTGCATACAATGGTTACCTATAATATATCAAGATACGCTCATAAATTGGTTAATAAAATTTTAATGCCTTAATTCCTATTAACATGATTTGTCTAAAATTGATTCAGTAGAAAAGCACTAAACTGTAGAAATGCAACTCTGTTAAGCAATGTGCATGGTACAGTTATTCATAGTCACTATGAAAGAGAAGACTAAAGCAGTCAGCACTATTTCTGGGTGTCATGAAACAAAAAGTGGCTTTATCCTATTGGAGCTGATCCCAAAGCACATTGCAGATCTTATGACCAGAGAATTAAGGTTAAGAAGTCTGTTCTTGTCAGCTTTAACTTGGGTCAAGGTTATTGTTGGTTAATGTGCTTGGAGTTAAATATTAGCTCTTTACTTCCCTTAGGCAAACTGGAAATATAGTTTATATTTAAATTCTAAGCAGTGATTTTTCATTATTTTTTTTTCTAGCGTAGTAGCTAAAACCTCTGCTTTTGTTTTGTTCTTTGGTTTCTGTTCCCTTTAAGGTCGCTTGAGTTATCCACACCCAGGGACTGACAATCTTCTGATGTTAAATGGTAAGTGCTAATCTTGTAACAGTTTCTAATTATCTCTAGCTTAGCTTAAATCTGACATGTTGGCATAAAATTATACCATTATATTCTGTTATTGAATTACTTGCCTCTAGTATTCAACACAGAAAGGACTGTTGCCATTTTTGAGAGTTGAATGGCAAGAGCTAATCTTGCCGCAGCCTTTCATTATATCTAGCTTATTTGAAACCTGAAATGCTCATAATGATGCACTGTTCTTTTTTGTTCTCAAGCAAACCAGTGGTTATGTTCTCCAAAGATCTACTAGAATTCTGTTACACCGAAACAGGAATTAGAAAAATAAGGCCAGAAAAGCATGCAAAGGCATGTTTTTCTTTCTTGTATAAATTAAGGATTAATTAGATAATTTGATTACTTTTATGTGAAATAACATTTTATTTTTCTGGGGCGTTTGGAACTGGTTTTGTCAAATAAGTTTCTAACTGCAAAATATGCTGAAGTTAGAGTTCATGTTCATGTTCCTCTCCCAGTGGGTCAAACTTCATGAACATCTGCTACTCAGTGAAGGCATGAACTTTAGCCTTTGCTCAAGGCTAAAGAAGGAAGGAGAGCTTGGTAATCCATCTAAGTCAATAATAAATCAGGAGTTTTGCACACAAATGTTTTTTACATGGGGAAAAGTTAGAGCTATAAGGCCACAGTTTCTCTAGATGAGAAGATATGGAAGCTGTTGTACGTGAAGCAAGTACACTGTTGTCATTTACTTGATGAGTCTAAATCTTACAAGTAAAAACCTAACTGTAAAAAAAAAAAAATACAGTCAGAATAATTATTTCAGGTTTGTGGCTCTGTGGAGCTCTGTTTTTCTAATTGCCTTACTTTTCTGCACAGTCATTTACACTTGTGCAAATGGATATAAATTGTAAAAAGATAGCTAATTTGCCTTGTATAATACCAAGTAAGTGCTTAAGATTTTGAAGAAATTCAAGTTTAGCTTTATAGCTACTGAAGGAAAATATTGTACAAGGTTCTTCTTTATTTGAAGAATTAGGTCCTTTGAATTTTTGAATAGCTCTTTAAGATAGAGTATCTCGAAAAGTGAAAATAGCTATTTATCACTTGAAATAAAATTAGTGTTTAGCCCACAGTCAAGATTCCTATACATTGAATATCAGTGTGCCTGATGTTACATTTATAACAGTTAATTTTCTGTATTTACGGCAATTCTAACAGGCATTCTGCAAGCTGCTTTGTTAATGTGATACGTGTGCAATTGTAGTTATCTGCTGATTTAGAATGACGTGTCAGATGGGAAGGTATTAAAAAACAATCGTATTAGCAACTGTGAAATATTTCAATGTGATCTGTATACAGAAATTAATATAATTAATTTGTTTTAATACTTAGAATGGTGAGCTTCTCTTTTCAGTTTTGCATGCTAAAGACCGTGTGGGAAGCAGTGTTCCTCTATGGAATATCTAGGAAAGAGGTTTTTACTGTTATGATGAACATTGCAAAAATGCACCTGAGTGGTACTGGTCTATCCTGAAAACATGACCACAGAGCTACAACATGCACTAAAGAGTATCTTGTTATTAATGCTGGTGGGGTTTCTACTGCAGTTTGGAAATTAGCACTTCATGTGATGGTTGTCCTCTCTAAAAGCTGCAATATTTCCAGCCTTCAACAGGTGAGATAAAAGTAACAATTTGACTATCTAAAAGACAGGTGCTGCAACACGAGTTTTAGGGGTGCCCTTTAGAATTTAATTCAGAGCCCTGGTTTAGCTACCTAAGCTCTCTACCATGTACCTGTCACTGCAATCACATAACGTTCAGAGCCACCTCCAGTTGGAGTGTCTGAACTGCAGCTCCTTACAGCCCAAGAACAGAAGCACTGGCAACAGCATTTGGGAAGCTCCAGCTGCTCCGACTGCACAGCCTTCATTTCTTAGCAAGAATTAAGAGGTTTCCTACGAATCTGTGGTAATGAGAATTACAACTTGAACACTTGCTGTAGACATTGGTTTCCTTCTTTGCTTAAGTGGATTCAAGCGTCTCTGTAACTGGTGCCTTGGAGGGAGGAATGGGCAAGAGCAGAGTTGGTAATCCAGAGACACACGCCTGTCTCTTGCTTTCTCAGTAAGAGCTGCAGTCACTACAAGGAGGAGCAGGAAAATCAGACCTTCATAAAAGCAAAGCAACAACTTTTCTAAGGATCCTGGGCCCATCTATGTGTGCACTAATATGTAACACTGGATCATGGCCCTTGCTTGATTTTAGTAGACTGGTATCTCTGGATCCCAGTAAGCTTCTGTTGTGAGCCAAGCTGAAATTCCTCAACCCTTTTAAGACTAAGCACTTCTAGACAAATTTTTTTAACCTATTTTTTCCTCTTCTTAAATGACAGATATTTTCCAGCTCATTTCAAGTGCACTTACTGAACTGTACCTAATATGCATATTTACAGTTTTTGTTATTTAAATGAACCAAAGGCAAGCTGATTTATGTGTTTTAATAAATCATATATCTGATAATTACATATCTGTTTCAGCTCAAACTGTAAAAAAAGCAGTTCATTCTTAATGGCTGTTATCTCTTAAAAGTCAAAAAGAGATAATTTTAAATAGATTTACCTGAGCATATCTTTAGTTGTTGACTTAGAACCCTTTTGTAGCAAATAATAATGCAAAAGTGAAAGTTGTTGGTGTAGGGTGTTTTTCCCCATTATAGAGTTCCCTCCCTTTTATAGTTTCAATGCATTGAATTTTTTTTTTTTGTATGGCTATTGAAACATAATTCACCATTTCATTAGCTTAATAAGGGAGTATTAGACTCCATTTTACAGATACTATAGATTGTTGTGCCTCTTACAAAAAGGTGTTTTACTTCAAGCAGAAGTTATTAAACTCCCTGTGCAGGAATTGCTAAATGAGTTCCTGTTAGGCATGCCAAACTTTATTGGTCATAGTGATCTCTTTCAGCCTTAAAATCTATAGAGATTTCTAAGGAAATCTTAGTAGAATTTAGACACCCAAATACAACAGAATAAAATGGGAATTAGGCACCTCCCTCCTTTAGTCTAGACACTTAAGAAACTTTTGCCATAATACATGAGTGTATCTTTAAATGACAAGTATTAATGAAAAAGGTTTCATTACTTCATTGTCACTATTCAACCATTAAATCAGAAATGTTAGTGACAAATAGTATTTTATTTATCATAAATTCCATAGTTATCTTTAAATATAGGAAGCTTGCCTAGTAGATTTTTTCTACAATACAACGTATTTTTCAGTTCAGTAATTCAGTTGAATTATTTAAATATCTACAAATTTGATCTCCAGCATATATGTGAAATACATGTCTGTATAAAATTGAAATTATACGTTTACTATGTGTGTGACAGCATTGCTCACATAATATGCAAAATTATATTGTCTTTATGTCAGATAAACATCCACAAAAAATATTTACTTCTGTGTCTCGTTTCCATTGCTAAGCTGATTTAAGTTGCAGAAAGGGGGGTATTTGGTTTTTGGACAGGCTTAAGACAGTAGTATGTAACTTCAAGGATGTAGAAAAAGATTTTAACTATAAGAGAAGGTCTTTGTTGTATAGACAATACTCTTAATGTTGGAAGCCTCCAGTGTTATTCGACTTCATTTTTATTTGGCACTGTTATACTTCTTGTGTGTGTTTCCTAATTTCTATTTTCTGGAATACAAGTCTATCTCTTGTACTTTCTCACTCACTTGAAATCTTTCAGAGTTTTTCACTATTTAAGATACCCAGTTTTACAGACTAAAAATACAAAAAATATTTTTGCATGACTTTTTTTTGAACAAATTCAGGAAGGAAGGAAGAATTTTAATCTCTCCTTTCTTTGTGGTTGTAAATGAATTATTTGCCTACAGTGTCAGGCCTTTCCCAAAGGGCTGTCTCCCCTGTAATTATTTATCGAAATATGTGCACTAATTAGGTAGATGTGTGTGTTAAATACATATATATTCATAAACTATATATGGCTAAATCTATAATTAAATACATATGTATATATTTATAGACCACATGCTCTGTAAGCATATATCCTCTGAAAGGTATAAAACATGTGCATGCTATTTTAGTAAATACAGAAATATTCCTGATTAAACCTAATATTCAGAAGGAGCCATCTCATTGCTTACAATATACTAATAGTTTGATTCAGTGGAACTGTTTTCACAGGTAGCATCTAGATTTTCAGAGTAAGTTTATATATGTGTGTATGTAATATGGAATTTCATGAAGATAGGAATAGGTTTGGTTTAACATTTTTGTTAAAATTCGGTACTTATTGTTATTAAAACAAGTTACATATAACCACTATGCACTTAATGTCTGGATAAAAACAGGAAAAAATAGCATGTTTTTCAAAACCATACATTTTAATGTGAATGATAATATTTATTGCAAGAGTGCCTACAGATTGTCTAAGAATGGGACTGCGTTCTTCTAGATGCAAAGTGGCAGAAAATCCCTGCCCAAAACAGTGTGCAGTCTGAATGGACAAGACAGATAAATGTCAAAGAAGGGGCTTTGTCATACAAGTAAAGTAAATAATGTGACAACATCAAGTACAGTTGTTTTCTTATTTTCTCTAATTTCATTGTTTTGCTGAAGCAGAGTACACAGATAACTTCAGTACATCATTGTAATTTTTAGATACGCAAAACATACTGCAGCAACTACCCTTTTAAGTTGAATTGTATTGTGGTTGTTTTAGCATTTTAATAACTTATGTTTATCCTTAAAAGTACTGTTGGGTTTTTTTAACTGTACAAAGAAAAACAGTTCAGGTGTTCTGATATGCATATTTTTATGCATATCAGCTTGTCGTAACTATGAAAATAAAAAAAAGGCTGAGGTGATTTGTTGAGCAGATAGGAGCAGAAGAGAAGAAATATTACTAGAGCTTGTCCCAAAATATCCTTATTAATATGCATTTATATATTATTCTTTTGAGAGATAACATGGCACTGCATTCGTTGCTATGGATGTAATACACTTGAATTTTGTCTGGTTACTCTAGTTTTATTTCTGGAAGGAAAAAAAAGCATCCAGAGCATTAGACAAGGGCTTAGTGACGCTGCTGCTAATGCTATGTGGGAGTCACTTTGGCCAAGAGTCAGAAAAGATTCGTACATGCTGCAGCACTGACACAGGCACTTGCAAGACACAGTTCTGACTTCACAGGAAAAGTTTGACATTAGCCTCCCTGTGCAGCAGCAACTACTGAGAGAACTAATAACAGAAGAATACTTTATATTTTTGTGGAGTCTTGTTTTAATGTGGGAAATCTGAATTTAGATGTTTCCACTTGGTCAGATACCCAGGTCTCTTTTAAGAAGTGGGCTTTTGAAAAAACGAGAAGAGGGATTTCCAGGATTCCATAAGCAGTCCATTGAATTCCTTGTAGGAGGGGATCAACATAACAAAGGAAAAAGAAATTATACTTACTAAAAGTTTTTAAAAACCCTGTGCAAATGGGAGGTGCCAGGATATAAGTATTTAATGATATGAGAATAAAACAGTGAATGATGTTTATGAATCAGTGAGTTTATGAGGCTGTGTGTATTTTGTCCCAGTACCACAGCGGCTTTTTAGAAGAGGTGTATGGAGTCTTAGTAAAAATGAACCAATAATGGGGAGGCACAGCAGTCTTTGTCCATACATGTTGCTGTTAACATTATGGTTCATAGTAATATTTTCTGTTGGCTATTTAACTATTATGCTGTAATGATTAAAGTAATCTTTCCCAGATACAAAGTCCGTGAAGTAGGAATAAAAAATACTTCGTGGAAACATAACTACGAAATTACAGTTTAATAGTTTTTGTATTAGTAATCTGTCTATTTTTAGTTTCCTGGCCTTCAGACAGAGCAGCAGCAGCAGCAATCAGTATGGTCTTCTGATAATAAGCATGATCTCTTTAAGAATCTTGCAAAACTCAAAAGTTAGGAAAATGTTGGATTTAGTTGCAGTCTGTCAGAAATTGTTGCTTTGCCTTTGTGCAGTGTTTTAGATACAATGCTATTTCTTGTGACTTGTGCCCTGATTTTGTTTGCTACCACAAGGAGTCTTTTGTTTCAAACAAAACCTTGCGGTTAATTTTCTGCTAGGTCTTTTCATGCAAAAAAGAAGGTCATGGCTTATAGCATTTGTATTGTCACTGTAAAGGACTGTACAAACTGTTCCATGGACCAGGATGTTTCTGTGATTAATTGAACACTTGCTATGTGCTTTTTAAAGTAATATTTTCCTTTTTACCATTTTGGTACTTGGTGTCTTATTTAGACACTTGTTTAAGATACAAATCACATTTCTGAGGATGAATTACAAAATTACCATAATTTATGCATCCATAAGTAACATGAAGTTAAGATCAAGTACGAAGACGTGTTGAAATATTCTAATGTCTATTCTTTATAGCTGGTGCTAGTGTCGATTCAGTAGTAAAATAGTATGGTATTTAAGTCATATTTTAATGCATTCTCATCTACAGTTATCAGTAGCAAGTACTGATGCAGATTTTTACTTCTTACCCACATAGTTCTTTGTATCTTAAATATTTTCATATGTGGGCATGAAACAGTTATTTGACATTTTACAATTTGTCCTTTGTTTGCATGCAGCGAGGAGTTATGGGCGAAGACGAGGTAATTCACTTCTGTTTGTTACAGTACCATTAATTCTGTTTGAGCTGTTACTGATCATTGCGATTAATCCAGATTGTTGATTATAAGCACTTATCTGCATGTTGTCTGAGTTTGGGGAAGATCAAAAGAAGGCGGGGTGCAGTTGGGTATGTTATGATCACTGATCTCTTTTTAGAGTTTGAATTATAAGTTCTTTAATCAGTTAAAGCACTCTAGTTCTAATCATAATGTAGTTCATGCTAATGGCTACTGCTTGCCAGCTTTGCCCCCTTTGAAAGTATACAGTTTGCTAGTTCTTCTAACTCATCTTCTTTTGCTTCTGTAGAAGTGATGGCATGCAGAATAAAAATTAAAAATCTTCCATGAACTTGGCAGGAAATCTAGTAGACAGCTCCTAGAAATAGACAACATTTTCATAGTATGAGCTGATGTATGCTCACTGACCTTGGAGAAGCTATACTGATTTAACTCTATGAGGACGTGACTTGTGGTGGTTAAAAAGACCGTGTGAAGTGTGTAGCAAAAACAGCAAGATCTTTGATAGCTTCTGGTATTCACAACATGCACCTAAGTTCCTTTGGCTCTCTTGGTCTCTGCATTGGCTCATAACTGATTGATGGGTAGCCCTGACGTAGAGAGGAATGATGATCTTAGGTTGTGGTCAGCATATGTAGGAGTACAATTGTGTTTTGAGGATTCCTGGCAGATTCTGCTTAATTCTCTTCCCTGTCATAAAACAAAAAGAAACAAATGCTTAAAAGGACTTGCCCTTTTAATGCATCGTCATTGGGAGAAATGTGAAAGCCCAGCAAATTACCTTTTTGCTTTCTTCCTGTGAGAGACATTTAGAAGTGAAGATGAGAGAGACGAAAGTTTTAGGAGTCACATAGAATGTGTGACTCTAAATGTGTTAATCCATTGTCCTGTGTCATCTTAGCTCTCTGAGCAGCTACAGTGCTTTTGGGAAACCTTTGCCTACATTAAGGTAAAGCTGATCTCTCCAGTATCACTTCAGAACACGTTCTTATGGTTTAATCTGTGTGGCAAGAGAGCCTTAGAGTCTTGTTCGTAGATTTTAACATTGATTTGTTGGTAAAAAAGTAAAGTATCCTGAGGAATAATATTTGGGGTTTTTTTTCCCCTATATACTTGTGTATATTGTAAGTTGGAATTGTCTGTGAAGTACTTGTAGAGAAACACAAAGCTGTAATTTTCATGGTCCAAAGAGACACCTTCCTTAAGTTTAATGAGTGTTGTTTTTTAAAAAACAGAACAAAAATTGAAAACCACACATACATACTTAAATGCTTTTGTGGCAATATTCTAATCCCAACAAGCTTATTAAAATTGGTGTGTTACTAAGTCTCTGAAGTTTCTTCTTTTTTTTTCCTGCAGTATAGAGACTTGCAGAAGTAAAAAGCGAATCTATGTACTTTTTATAAAAACCCAGCTACATTACAGTAATTTTAGATTTAAGATGTTAAGAGTAATTCTCATATTCATGAAAACTCTTAAATTAAATTTCCACTTTTGTGGTTTCCTGCTGGTTCCTTCTGTTTGGGTCTTATTTCTTCCTTTAGCCACTTTTTCCTTTCATCGTTACTAGGATAACAGCTCCGTTGTCCTCATCATTCACCAGACCTTCAGAAATCTTTTGTTATATCCCCTTCCTTGATTGTGTAACCAAATCTTACCATTTTTTCATGGTTAGAGTCTGCCTGGCTGCTTCTTCCAACTGTATTGACTTTGTCTCTTGCTTCCTCATTTTTCTGCCCCATTGAGCACCAGCTACATGCTTCCACTTCTAAAGGCACTCTACTGATGTGTTACCTAGCTGTGGAATGCGTCCTTAAAATAGGGAGCAAGGATGCCATCACATGCTGCCCACCAGTCATGTTCTCAAACATGCATATCACCATTTTTAATGAAAAGGAAGACCCTGCTACAGCTTTCTGCATTTGATGTACTTCTCTCCATCGGATGCCTATTGAAGACATAAATGTGAAGTGCTGCCCTAAAGATGTTGTAGTTAGTCTTTCTTATTTAGTACAGTCCTGTGGCCCTGCTGTTGTTTTGTGATCCTCATGACATTTCATTAGGTTTTGTTGTTTACTGTCATCTTGAGTTTTCAGTATTTTTGCTGTATTAGATTTTTATCATGGATTTAGATACCATGTCAGGGTCATTAGGAATTATCATAACATAGGTCACTGGCTGTGATGTCTGCTGTCTGTTCTCCAGCCCTGTTCTTAAGCAGTTGATTCTGAGGTGGTCTTCTAGAATTGAATGGCTTTCATGCTGCTCTCACCCCTAGCTGATCAGCACAGTGTCTGGAGAGGTGTTCCAACAGGGCTTTCCTGGTAGGATTCCCCTGAGAGGGGATGAAAGTTCCAGGCTGCAGTATGGCTCACAGCTGAGGTACTGACCTAGCTGCCAGGGACCTCCTGCTTCTCCTACACACAGATCTGCAGTGGGTGAATCTGGAAGAAGTTGGCTATTTGAGCTGGAAAATTAACTTGCTTCCCTAAAGTGTGCTAGATTCCTTTTGGGATTTGTTTGCTTGCTTGTTTTTGGAAAGCAGTTGAATTAATTAGTAATTGTTATAAACGAATGAGTGAGAGAAACAGGAAGTGATCATGTGGGGTATTTATTTTGCTTCACAAAAGTGTTTCTTTTAGGGCGTTTTGCAGTTTGCCTTCTGAATTTGAAATTGTTTTTAATCTGTTGCTAGTCTAAAGCAATGAAAGTTTGAATAAACTAAGATGCATCTCCTGGCCTACTGAGTCTTTTTCTTTTGGAGTTTAAAACTTGGAGTCCAAGATTTGAAAATATGAAATAGGAGGGAAGTGGGACAGAATTACCATGTTTTCAGTCCCCCCTGCCATCTCTACATGTCTTTTGATCAGTTTGCATTTGCAAAGCCATGCTGTGAACTTCTCAGGCTTTACACTTGCTTTTCAGGGTAACTATAATCTTACTGCAGATTGCTAGATGTTAGGAACCACCACAAGGCATAAGCACTGTGACTCATTTTTCAAGTGTTAACATTTCTCACATTTATTAAAACTCTTTTCTGTTCTCTTAGAAATTAAATCTGTTCTTACTTTATCAGCAATAGTTATCTTTAAAAGAGAAAAGAGAAAACGTGTGTTAAACTTCTTGTTGTGTACATATTGTTTTCTGTTTCCCTTTGTTCAATTAAATTATAATATTTTTAGACATGCAGAAGTCATTCAGGTGATGGAAGTCAGCAATTTAACTTGAAGCTAAACCAAAGGCAAACTAATGAAACTCACTTAAGCAGCTCTTAATATGATCTCTTCATAAATAAGACTATTTAAAAAACAATTACTACTTTGCTACTGGATGCAGCAGAGTAACTACTGTATAATGCAGTATGAAGTGTATTATGCTTACAGTGGTGTCAGCTTGCAACCTTTTTGAGGTTTAATGCATTTTTCTTAATTTTTCTTTAAACTAATGCATACTTTTCTAATATCTTGGTGTTTTCATTTTTACATTTCCAGACTATTTCTCCATTCCCTAAAATTGCATAGCCATGTACTGCCACAAAATTCTTTTCATAATTCATTATCTTTTCTTTTGAAGGTCGTTCTTCCCTCTTCCCAATAGATGATGCTTTGCTGGACGATGGTCATGGTGATCAAGTTGGAGTCTTGAATTCACCTACCTGCTATTCAGCTCATCAGAATGGAGAACGAATTGAGCGTTTCTCTCGGAAAGTGTTTGTTGGAGGGCTTCCACCAGATATTGATGAAGGTGAGCTGCCTGAAAACTAAATTTGGGAGGGAGAGAAAAGAGTCTTTTGAAAAACCTAAAAGTAGTTGTAGAAATAGTTAGTTCACTCAGGAAAATAATGTTGTGATGTAAAGGCTTTTTTTTTTTAATGAGAGTAGATGGATATGTTAAGTTTAATATCATTTGACATCATCCATCACTTTCAGTTTTCAGATGGTGCAGTTTTCTGATTCTGCTCTTGCATTTTGTAGGGTTGCATGTGATGCTTGGAATTTGTGTTCCTGCTTACCTTGCATATTCCTTTCAAATACATCTTAGCCCCTCACAGTGTCCTCTAGCTGGGCCTGCTTTATTCTTTATTCATAGAAAATTTCTATTTGCAATTGAATTTCAAATTCTGTTTTACTATTACCTACAAATCTCAGAAGTGGTTTAGAAAGGTTAACATTATTCCTCTTCATAAACAGAGAAACTAAGGCAGAGGAAGGTCAAGTGGTAGGGCACGCTGTGATGCATTGAACATGGAATGTACCACAGAAGCTCGGTTTGTGATGCAGTTGGAATTGCTTTGTACAATAGGGCTGAATTGAAGTATTTGTGCTCTTTAAAATTGCATTTCTTCTGTGCAGGTAAATGTAAATTATATACCAGCTTGGTAATGTAAACAGAAGTCCCTTTACAAGGTTCATGGTAATCCTAGAGTAACTTGCAAACCAAATAAGCTGACTGGTTAAATACATTTCAGACATGGAAAGACTATACTCTGGTTTCATCTTTATGGTGATGCCCTCCTGCAATATACTAAAGTATTTATTTTAATATACTTCAGCTTTTTCTTTGATGCACTTTAGCTTCTAATTCAAATGTATACTGTTGACTTTAATACAAATGCTAACAAAGACACATGACTATATATTTTTTTCTTTCCTGCCTGTTTATATGCTGATGGCGGGATGCAAATGAAAGAAATGGAGCATATTTGTGTTTGAGTTGTTGATCCTTGTGGAGTTTAAGATGGTTTCAGTTTTTCCTCCTGCCCAAGGTTCTTATAGTCAAGACAGGGAGGAGTGGCTGGAATAGAAAGACATCTCACAAAGGTGTGCAGATGGCATAGTAGATTTTGCAACAGGACTATTCATGGTTGGGTTAGAAACACCTCTAAATGTGCAGTTTTAAGTTAATGTGCCTGATCTGTGCATAGTATCAGCTCAAAACTGTTTCATTGTGCTGGTACTTCTTACATGGGCATCTATCTACAAAGCTCTGAACTGCACATCACTAAACAATAAATTGTTTCAATTATATTTAGGTCAGATTTTGAATTTAAGGAAGTACCACACCAGTTTTCACCGCTACCTTCAGTTGCCCATATGATTCTGAAATGCTCCAGATATTAAGCAATAAAAAACAAACAAGCTTAAAGTCATCAGAAATCTATTGTGTAAATGTTAATGTTTTGGAAGATGTCTACTTAAGTTTATTTGTTCGTGAAGGTTGGAAATTTTGTTCCTTTTTTTCTACGAGAAGTCATCTTCTGCTTGGAAAAAAAGATCTTTCCTTGTATTTTGATAGTACTTTTTCATTCAGTTATGCAATTTATTTTAATTGCAACTATTACACTTGTTCTTAGATGAAATTACTGCTAGCTTCAGACGATTTGGGCCTTTGGTAGTAGACTGGCCTCACAAAGCAGAAAGCAAGTCCTATTTTCCACCAAAAGGTAAGAGTTGAAAGGTCTTGATCTGTCACTGAATGCAAATCGTAATTTGGGAAACTATCTTTTTTCAAACAGAATCATATATAGTCCCTGTGGACAGTTAATTGTATAGTTTCACTGCAGGTTCAGACACGACTCCTTTACATACTAAGTCTAAAACCTGAATTCTTTCTCCTGAAGGAGACAAAAAAGATTCTTGAGGTATTTTCCATATTCTGATTTCCCATATATCAGATCAGTATTATATCGTTGTATGTGTCAATAATCCAGAGTTCTGTATTGGCATTTCTATCCAGTTTCCAAAAGTGAAATTTGATTAAATTTTTAAGGCTAAATCTTAGATTAAAATTTTCATAGGAACTTAGAAGGAGAAATCAGAAGGATGCATTTGGGTATCTGATCAAGATAATATTACTTTTATTTCAGTTTTAGGATTTGAACTTCCTATTGAAGCCCAAATTATCTTTTTTGATAATTGATTAAATACTGATTTTTAACTATTTCTAGTGTTGCTGTTAGACTAGATTTTTTTTAACATCACTTACAAAGTGTTGGAAAAACCTTTCTGTACTTTAGGTAAATTGTGTAGCATGTCTCCGTGCATGTGCAATCGTGTATTGGTACATGTGAAATAAATGCAATAAGTCTGATTCAAATATGAAAGCAGTGCAGATTTTATTAATTTTGTAGAGAATGCAGCAATTTGTTCCATTCCTGGAAGTGACAAAAGTAGTTACAGTGCCTTTATAAACTGTTTCTTCATTTATTTATCTGACCATCTATGCTGGGGAAAAGATGGAATTGTTATCCCAGATGGGCCCTCTAAAGAGTGGGAAATAGAATTGGAAGTATTTGAATAGTAATTATGAACACAACATGGAAATTCTAAGACAAACAAAGAGAGTCTGTCTTTTTTGATTGTCAGCCTGATACATAAACCTACTGTCAAGTTAAATTTGATAGCCCTGAGGGATGCATCTTTCTTCATAAAGTACCAAGGTAAATTCTTGAGGAACTCTTTGAGGAAGGTGCATCTCACAGAGTCTGTGAGGCATATATGGAAGAGGGAAGAAGTAACATATTCATACCTGAAAGGAATGGATTCTTGGATTCATTTCCACAGAGATAATCCTGTCTCAGCATCTGAACATCTTAAGGATATATTTCCAGGCTTCCTTATTTAATAAAGCTTTTTGTTATAGTTGGAATAGTTATCATTTCCACAGTAAAAAATAAATAAAAAATCTGTATTGTAAGCAGAGCTTCTTAAAAGCAGAAAATTCGACTAGAAGAACTTCAGTCTGCTGACCTAATTAATTCAGGAAACACTTGTGAACTAAGCCTTAAGTTGATTTCCCATGATTAGCTGATCCTTATTTGACATTTAATAGCGCTTACTGTGCTTCAGTCTTAAAACTTTATTCTCATTTTCATTGTACTACATTATGCATATTTTATAGTGTAACGTAACATATTTAAAATACAGTGTAGGTTTCTCTATGTAGGTGCTCTGGAAATAAAGCTTACTATTAACAACCAAACATTACTGTATTTATATCTGGGTTTTTTTCAGTACAGTAGATTGTTCTGCAGAAGAATTTCTTAAAAGTTTGCCTCTCTGAAGTATTACTCACATGTACAGGCAAGAACTGTGTATACATACATTTAATAATATGTATGAAACTACTAAAGGTAGGCCAAATACTAAGAAAGCTTTCAGATGGATCAGTAGTTAGTAATTTGAAATATACACTATATTAGCCCAACAGTTTGTTTGGAGTTTTTTACTTTTCATCTCCAATTTTAATTTGTTACCCTGCATGGAGTCAGTTCAGTGTATATCATTTTTGTTTGTTCAGTCTCATTAGAGATTTGACATAATATTATTTTCCAAATACATCTCAGATTTATCCGGTTCTGGACTGATTTATGCAATAGCCATTTGTGGTGAAGAGAAGCAGCCTGCTTTTTTATTTTTTTGCCTTTTTTTTTTTTTGCCTTTTAATCTTGTTCAATTTTCCAGGCTGTGGTTCCTTCTGCTTACAGAAAGTCCTGAGGGAAGGCCAAGTTCATAAGTATTTCCTTACTTGAAGAAATGCAAAATGTGTCCTGATCCATCAAGGCTGCCTGCCTCCTGAGAAACACCAACTGCTTGTTCTTAACTAATTACATTTTGCATTGGTTCACCACAAAATTAGGCTCAGAGAAAACAAAATTTTAAAAACTTCACACAAATCTTGCATGGAAACTCTGTTCTGAAGCAGAAAAAAATTATTCTGTTGAGATCAAAGTACAAAGTCTGTAAGTGATCTGCCAGCTGGAATGGAGGATCCCTTCCTTTCTGACTTGCCACTGCTTATCATAACCGTTGTTATTACATAGTTGGCAAATAAATACACTTTTTTTTATGAAGCAGTACACAGGTCCAAAGCAACTTGCTGAGCTGAGGACTCCTTATGGTAATGAAGCTCTCTAAGAAATGATGCCATGAGGATATGCAAATCCAAAGAGGGCCTTTCGAAATATGCCCAGTTTGTTTGCTCCGTACTATTTATAGTCTGTATCAAACAGGATAATCTGATTTAAACAGGACAGTATCCTCAGCCTTTTCTAATTGTCTGGGGGTTTCTATTGCCTTCTACCACAGCAGCTGTGCAGTAGATTTGTTAATTCAAGGTTCTTAACTGCTAATTTAGAACTGACTCAAAAAATTAGGTTGAAAATGTTCTGTTTGTAGTTTAAGAAGCAAAACCTCAGGCCCATCCAAGTTCTGTTTAACGTGTTGCCACCTTGTTTGATCACATTGGGTAGGATTGAGCTCTGGTTTCAGGCAAGTAGCTATATGTGTCTTCATGTGTGATTAGTGTCTAAGGTTCCTTTAATCAATAAGGATCTGGCCAGTACAGTCAGTGGAGTATAGAGGGCAGTTCAGGTCACCATAACATAAGGATGTTGGGCTTGATTCATTTACCTGAACTGAGGATTTCTGAAAGGTTTACATGGGTCTCACAAATGGGGCATGGCATTGTTGAAGCACCAGCTGAAGTCCTCTAGGGCATAAATGATGCTAGACACTTCTGTGTACTACTTGGTCAGCTGAGGAGCCATCCAGTCACCACTGACTACGTAAACTGGATCTCTTAAACAGTCACTGCATAAATACAGAAGTAGGTGTTTGATCTTGAAATTAATCCTGCTCCCCCCCCCACTCAAAAAGTGCCTCAGCTAATAGCTACATTACAGTTGTATCAGTCTGCAGTTTTTCCACTTCCAATGTTTTGGAGTTAATTCTCCATCAAAGATGACTAAACTGAACAAGTGAAAGAATTATGTTTTAAAGATTAAATTTAATTAATGTAATGAGATCTCTTTAAAGAGGAATAGATTAAATGTTGTGTGTCCTTCCCAGATGTGAATTATTCCCATCATCAAATGTAGATCCATTATCTGTATTAGCCTGCAGTTTACACTGATTCTGATTTATCACAGACTCATTAAGGTTGGAAAAGATCTCTAAGATCATCAAGTCCAGCCATCAACCCAACACTACCATGACCACTAAACAATGTCCTGAAGTACCATGTATACACATTTTTTGAACACCTCCCTAGAGGTTGTAATTAAGCTTATAAGGCTAAGGCACAGCATTGTATGGGCAAGAATTGCACTGCACTAAGGCCATTTAGTCTCCTCTGGGGAGAGTCTGGCATGGACAGTACCATGCTGGCTTGCACTGATACTCTTGACTCCTTCTGTAAGCCTCTGGTTATAGAACTTAACTGGAGTTTGATAGAACTTAAAAGCTGCACTCTGATTTATACAGGGTACGTATAGCAGATGAGTCCTTTTTCCTTCTGATAAACTTCTGTGCTACTATGAAATAAAGAAAATGTACCTCGCTCAGAAAGTCATGTTAGCTACCAGTATCAATCTAGTCCAGAATGCTCTGCTTGTGATTTGCTCTCTATGTAATAGAAAAAAAATGAAAAGATTTAATTTGGTAGTATAACTAGGACTCTTCAAGGTTATCCAGTGGGCTTTCTGTTGCCAGTAATGACCCAATACATTCAAAAGAAAAAATATAATTTCTTGGTCTTGTTTCATTTAGAGAGATGTCAGCTTAGAGTAACGATGACTATAACCAGTGCAGTATCTTTAGGTATCAAGGTAGTAGCTAGAAGAATGTAGTTCTAAAATGTAGTAGTATGTTCTAAAGCCATTGATCAGCTCCAGAAAGATTTGTTTATTATTTGAGGTAATTTTCTGAAGACAAGTATTAAGTAATATGGGTATTATCATACCCTTGCATACTGATTGCCTTTGAAAATAAGACTATTAGTAATAGTTGCAGTGTTACGCAGAAGAATTTAGTCAAGTGGATAAACACTACCAGGGGTTACCTAAACGTTGTCTCCCACAGGAGGCATAAATCCTCATAGAGATGCACATGAACAAGAAATTTTTATAAGGCTGTTACATCAAATACTTTTCACCTTATGAAACACATGCAGAACATACAAGCTTTGTCTCTCAGCAAATAATGTCTGATGGTGACCTGCTACTGTTGGTATAGCTACAAAACAAAACTATGAAGAAGATTCCTTCAAAGAAAACTATTAAGAGCAGTTGTGCTTTTCCATTGTCAGCAGACTTGGGTTGCTATTGGGTGTGAAGCTGTTAAATGACTGATGATGTACACCAAAAATTGATTTGTGCCAGGAAATGCACCCTGGTCCAGGGCAGGTGATGGAGAGTGGTTTGTATGCAGACTGTACAGTCTGGCCTTCTTTGGAAGGGGCTGCTGTTTCTGTATACGGCTACAAAATGCAACATCTGAGAAAATTATCTTCTCTAGCTAGTTTTCTTCATCAAGAGAACTGGTTATTTTCCTCCAGGGTAGATTTGGGACACAAACTAAAATGCATTGTAAGTTGTTGAAGGACTAGAGCTATAGATCAGAACTACAACCACACCAATTTGGTAGTACAGACTATACCCTAACAATCTTGGTGTCTTCAGAGAGGAAGTAGTGCAGCTAAGCTCATGGCACAAGCCTGTCTGCTGACAGTGGGATGAACCCAGACACGAGTGCGTCTTCTGCAGCTAATGTTGAGAAAGCAGTATTAATGTATAGTTTTGGTATTGCTTTCCTTGTATTTCGGACCTGGTACGATATAGTAATCCTAATGTTCCCTCAAGTTCTTGTATTTAAATTTTCTATCTCTTTACAAGCTGCCACAGTGAAGTATATTAGTAGCTGCAGGCATACAGGTGGTAGGCACAGACCATCTTTATGTATCAGGGGCTATGTGGCAGTGTCCTTGGTGTGCTTTAGGGTATGAGCCGATGGAAAATAGGCATCTGGCAAAATGTTTTACTTCTGGCTGTGAGTCCTACTTTGTATATCTGATCCCTTTAGTTGATATGTGCATTCAGCCCTCTCTCTGATTAAACAAGTTTTTCCACTCCCATCGTTCTTGTACGGAGCTCTCCATTCAAACAGGAATGTGTGTCTGGTGTCCGCACAAGTAAGGACAGTTGCACAAGTCTGGTCTCACCCACACCAGTGTGCACGTGCCCTTGTTCAGGGAGTGAGCTTTGCATGGGTAACGTGGATTTTACCTTCCGAGATAAATACTGAAAGATATCCCATCAAAACAGATTTTTGAATATGAATAATTACTAATTAAGCTTAAGTTAGGTTATCACAAAAAAATATTGTTCGGCAATGAACAATGGACTTCGAGGAAATGCCCTAGCCTGAGCTCAAAGATTCTGTGCAGCATATTTGCTAAGAAACTAAGATTGATTTACATGAAAATATAGAATATGAAAAACTTTGTCACATGTCCATTATAGGTAGCTATGATATCACCATGGTATGAGGGGTAAGAAATTAAGTTATAAGAAATAAAGCTATTAGACTGGTATAAGCCTTAGAGCTTTTTCTTTAAACTCTACTTTTGTTCCCACATATCTAAAATCAGCTGTGCATTTGTTTCTCTAATCTTATGATGTTCTTAACGCCTTGATTACAGAATCAATCTGTAATGCTTTTCAAGATGCACCCTACCATCCTTGCCTTGAAGACTTACACTGTCTGCAATAAGAAATTGCCAGTGGTTAACTAGCTTCTCTCAGAAATAGTGTGATTTCCAAGAGGCTTGGTGAAGCAGACATGATCCCTTTTGCCAAACCCTCTCTAGAGCAGCTGCTTCAGAATTTATTTTTCCATTCAAACATAACTTTCTGTGAAAATTCCACACTTGGTAGTACTGTCAGAAAGAAATGTGGATTTATGGTCCTTTTGAAGTAAATTTTAGACTACAACCCTAATTGCGCTATCAAGCACCTGTCAAGCAACAGATTTTGTATGTATCATTATACTGTAACTGTTAAAATATTTTAACTTGTGAGGTTCTTTGCTTGTATAACTGTTTTTACTGTAGCATTAAAGAAGCATTTTAATTCCTATTTTTGTAGTGTTTGGGATGTTTGCTGGGTCACTTATGTAACAAAGTACTTCCATCTAATCTCTAGAATAGAGATTAGTCCTTTGTGCCAAGTCGGATTTTCATTGTATAATATCCATTGCTGCCAATGAATTATGCACAGCCTAGAGTTCCAGTACATGATAGAGCACACATCTTTGCTTTTATTTAGTTATTAGTCTCTTTTGACCATTATTTTAAGGATAGAAATTCTGTTGATCATAAGGCAGTACATATTTAAAGAAGATGACTAATAACAAAGATTTGGGTTGACTTTCTTTTGAATTACACACATTTGTATGGAAAAGTTGCTGGTGAAGATGATTAAGAAAAATAAAAATAAGATAAAGTCTCAGTTGGTTTGGCTTTTCTTCCAGGTTATGCATTCCTCCTGTTCCAAGAAGAGAGTTCAGTTCAGGCCCTGATTGATGCCTGCATTGAAGAAGATGGAAAGCTCTATCTGTGTGTTTCCAGTCCTACTATCAAGGACAAGCCAGTAAGTAAACAGTAGATGGCCCGCAGGCTCTAGCTGCCATCTGTCTAAAGCTGCATTTGAAGTGATGACGATGAAAATAATCAAAAGCAAACTACTGTTGGCAGAGCTCAACATCTGGAACAGTTGGATGATTTTAAAGTTGTAATGTTCTGAATTAATAGGATTAAAACAGAGCACCTAGACGTGCTATGCTAATGGGGTTATGACTGTTTATATAGGCTGTTGAGCATATACCCACAATGTAGCAAAACTGAGAGTAGCATACCCTTTCCTTTCCCAATGTAACAGGTTCAGATCCGTCCCTGGAATCTAAGTGATAGTGACTTTGTGATGGATGGTTCCCAGCCCCTTGATCCTCGAAAAACTATTTTTGTTGGAGGAGTCCCTAGACCATTAAGAGCTGGTGAGTATAACCTGTGGCTGTTTATAAAAGTGGGAGATTATTGGAAATAATATGAACCATACGTACTGTTGTATAGTTGTGTGGAGATAGATAGATAGATAGATAGATAGATAGATAGATAAAAAAACCCAGAAGACTGTCACAATAGTTATAACCGCGGTACAACGTTGGTGTATTGTTATATTTCTCTGGTAACTGTTTTCATATGGCTTTGGCCATAAATTGCCGTTCATCATTGTGATTGGCTGGAAGCTTACGTGGCAAATGTTCTAGAAAAGATTTTAATCATATTAGCAGAATTGTAGTATAAACTATGTCAGGAAAGAGTTTTGTGGGGGTTTTGGGGTTTTTTTTGGGTTTGTTTTTTTTTTTTTAATTGTGCAGGACTCTTGTCAGTGTGCATGAAGGAAAAGTTAAATGTTTCTGTAGCTGAGGAGTGGTTGCTGTGCAACCTGGACAGGTCTGCTTTGTCAGATTGGTAGCAGTAGCCTCTTACAATATTTTATGGTGGCCTTCTTTCTAGTAAGTAGGTTGAAGTGAATGTTGGAAGTAGAAGCATAACATGCAGTGGTTCAAATTCCATTTTCCATTACAATGATTCCTGGACTTCATTGGTCTTCCATAGTTTGTAATAAATTTTACTCTTACAGAAACATGAGCTGTCAGATGGAAGATGTAGGAGAACCAAGAAGTGACAGTCCAAATCTGGTGTATAAAGAATCTTAAATTTTTCTATCCTGGGCCTGCAATGCTCAAGGTTTTCTGTTACTTTACCTGTAAGGTTGTACTTTCTACTGGAACGAGCTCTGTAAATGAATATAAACACAGCGTGTTCCAACTGCAAATTAATTTTTCTTTAAATTCAGTCCAAATACTGCAGACCACTGTGCTGAATGCCTGTGATAAATTTAATGGTTGCCCTGTATATGTGAAAATGAAACTTCTTTGGCATTCTGAAATCATGAATTCACAAAAGCAGTAAAATTTTAGGAGACTTTTCAAACAACAATTGAAAAACGATGTGACACTTATACCCTAATACAGAGGATACTAATTCTAGGAAAAAAAACCCAGTGTTTTCTGCCCAATTAAAAAAAAACTAAATTCAGTATAAAATATTACTAGAGGATTTCTAAAATACTTGATCAGAAAAATCTGAGAGACTTATTTCAGTGAAGTTTAGTATCTATGGGTAAGTGTAGTGCTGTAGAGATAATCAAGCTCTGTATGGCTGGTAGAAAGATACCAACTGCATCTTTAAATTGAAGTAGCACATAGAGCATCAGGGTAGCCAGAGAACATGCACCAAGGAACTTGTGGCATGTGGATCTATTTTATACAGCTTACGTTCCATGTCTGCCCAAAAAGCCCTTTGCTGTAATCCCTGAAGAAAACTGCTCTGGCATTTCAGTTTCCAGGTTATCAAGGGCTTCAAGGACTTGCAGTTCCATTGTTCCTTGGATGTATGCTCCCTCGTTGTGAGAGATCCATCTGCTGAGTATTTCAGAGCTTATTTAATATGTTTTTACTTTTTTTTTTTTTTTGCTGCTACATTGACTGTTGCAAAATCAATTAAAACTAACTTCTCTAGTAATTCTAAATATAAGCATATTATATGAAATATGTACTGTAAGAACAGTTTAACATTATTTTGTTTCTTAATAGTGGAATTGGCCATGATCATGGACCGTCTTTATGGTGGAGTTTGTTACGCAGGAATCGATACTGACCCTGAGCTGAAATACCCAAAAGGTGCTGGGCGTGTTGCTTTTTCCAATCAGCAGAGTTACATTGCTGCCATCAGTGCTCGGTTTGTTCAACTCCAGCACGGCGATATCGATAAACGAGTAAGTTACACAGAAATTCAAATAAAGGCGAGAGTGACGGATCTGGAAAGGATCTTTTCAGGGTATGGTAATATTGCAGTTGACCGACATGCCAGTTTCCACATTTCTTTCAGTATTCCTATAACTCCATGAGTTCCAGGAGTTAAACTGTGAATGCCCCCAGGCAAACAAGATGCATTCCACAGAGCAGCAGTGTGTTCCTTGAGCATACGTTAAGCCGTATGTTCTTTCCATTCTGCAGTTCCTGCTTTTGTTGTGCATGGGCAAAGGGCTTAAAAATTTCTGTCTCTCACTTGTTCTAATGAAACCAAATACCGTGATAATTCCTCTGTCATTCATTGCAAAATGGTTCATTGGTTTCAGATTAGCTTCATATTTGCAGCTGCCCTTTAATTTCAGCGGTAATTGTTAGTGCTCAGCACTTCAAACTCAGCACCTAAAATACAAAATGTCTTTATCTTTTCTGACTGAGTCTTCATAGTATTTGCCAGTATACATTTCTAGCTGCTACTGATGGTTATTGCTAGATAAACAAAACGTTTATTAAGAAGACTAGTCAACTTTAATAGTCATGATTAGAAGTATAATAGTAGCAAATAAAACTGGCATCTAAACTGTCAGTTTTAAGTGTTACTAATTTTAATGTCAAGAGCTGCAGAGGTAGTCAGTATCAGTGGTATTAATAGATTTTTTTTTTTATATATAAAATAAGGTCTTAGAGGAAGAAGGGTTGAGTAAGTAAAGTAGATCAAGGTCCAGTCTCCTCTACAGATCAAAGACATGGGAAAAAGAAAGTAGTACAGTTAACAAAAGTCTGCTGTAGGGAGGTAGTGTGTGCTTCTCTCCTTTCAAACAGACAGAATAATACAGCTTTACATATGACTGTCAGATACCAGTTGCCTCATGGGCTGAAATCCCCAAATGTGGTCCTGTCCAGAGGATGAGTGGGTCTGAAAGTGGGTAGTGAAGTAGGCTTCACATTAAGATTCGACAGTTAAGTATCACTGGTGGGGTTGCTGGCCTTATGACTTGCATCTGACTTTGATTAACAGCTCTAACTTTTGGCTAATTATGTAACAGGAAAAGTGGCCTTGACACTTTGACTGTATGAGAGGAAATAAAACTGTTAATCATCTTGCATTTGATTATTTGGATAAAATAGGAATAAGGACCAGAATCCATAACTCTGTATTAAAAAAAAAAAAATGCTAAATGAGTCACTTAGCTTCAGAATCCAGCTCAGCTTAGTGTGTTTGAGGAACCATCTATTGTGCATTTGGCTATGAACTGACCTGACTGTAAATTTAGAGGTGGACAGTTGGGTCCACCTCTAGTTTTGTTGTTTTGTTTTTTATGATAGGTCACCAGAGATTTTAAGTGCTCTTTGGATGCTGAGCAGGCATCTAAAATGGCAGCACTTACTGTCTACAGAGAGAGGGATTTAACTTGTTAATGTGTAATAGAACACTGAAAAACTTAGTGGGCAGGAAATCTCCAGTAAAACAGTGGACATGTGCTGCAGGCTGCTTGGACAGGGAACAAAAAAAATCTGAAAATCTACCCCAAATACTAGATTTCAGGAGGACAACAGGTAAGTAATATCCACAAGACTTAATTGATAAAAACAGTAGATAAATTATTTCTTCAATCACTCCTTAAAAAAAAGGAAAGAAACAAGTATAATTAGTATCTATAGTGTTGTTCATGGGTTTGACAGGTTAAGGGGAAGAGGGAAGGAATATCTAAGTTTTTTTTCATTAAATACCTCAGTTTCTTTTTTGATTGTTATGTGTTCTTTGTGTAGTATTGCTTTTCTTATTCTTGAATTAGTTCTTTGACTCAGATATCCTCTTAAGTCTGGAATCTTCACATTTTTATTAGCATCCTTTTTTTTTTTTCCTTATTTTTAAAAATGTGCTACTCCAGAGGTGTTTCACTTGCAAAATACAGCACTGACAAATCTAGGTATTTTAATAAATTTGTCTGTAAATCTTATGATGGGAAGAATTTATGAACTTCTTTATTTCAGGGGGTTTTAATCCTTATTTTTGAAATAATTTTCACTAATTAAATCATATGGCCAGTCAATGTTATTTATGTAATTATATATATTTATACAACTCAGTTATTTTCATTACTGAGGAGTGATAGGAGGAGAGCCTCTTTCCAAGGAACACTGTAATTCTGAAATTAGTATTACTGATGATGTAGAGAGAAGCAAGCAATTGGTATATATCTGTAAGCCACTGTTCCTGTACGTGAGGAAGATAGTCCTGCTTCAGGTATTGCCTTCCTCTGAGATGTGCATGTATGCTGGCTAAAAAAGCAATATATTGCATATTTCACTGAAATCTTAAAAGCAGGCTGTTCTCCTACCCTTTTCGTTAGCATAGCCTTCATACACCAGTTAAACCCAGTTTTTGTAGGTCTGCTGTCCTTTCACGTTCTTTTCACAACCAGTTTTGTCTGTATAAAAGTCTCTTTTTGTCACTGCTAAATTTTGCAGGTCACCTGTTTATCCTTCTGAACTCAAAATATTAATAGCTGCTTTTTTTTTTTGCACATACCTTTTCCTGCTGTAATTGGAAATCTTAGTGTCACGGTTACTTAACAAACGCTGTCTGTGATCTTAACTTCTTCCTTACCTAGGTACTCTGCTGCTTCTCTCCAGTTCTTTTGATGTGTAGATACGTTTAGTTTCTCCAGCAGATGTTTTTCTCCAGTAAAGTGCTCGTGTTTTATCATATATGAAAGCTCGGCTCCAAACATTTCCTTGAAACTTGTTTGGAGTTTCAGCTCCAAACAATTCCTTCAAATGTTGTTAACTTTCGTATGCCTGCAGTCTGCCTTCACTTCATGTGGTCCTTCATTCCCCAGAGTGTTTTTCTGATATATTAGAAATCATCTTTGTACCAATCTTTGTACATTAATGCACTGAAGCTTGAAATATATGCTGCTTCAGACTTTCAGTAACGCTGAACGAAGAAGGTACCTGTTTATTGTAAAGTTTGAGTGTAATTTGTGATAAGGCAGGTGGTTGTAGTGAAGTAAGTAGTAGACTTGTACTGAATACAGATTACTGGAAGAAGCATACTCTATTTCAGACATAGGTGTGTTTAATATGTCAAGTATGACCTCTACTTCTGAAGCTAAGAACGTGAAAACTATTCTGCTGTAAAACTTGGAATGTGTAGTTGTATGTGTAAATTTTTTTTTTGTCTGGAAACAGAATGGAAAAAAACAGCGTTTTAAAGTTCTTTACTGTTTCAAACATTCTGTGTGAATATAGTACAAAAAGTCAATGTCTGTGTAGCATTCATCTCAGGTAATAGTATCTCAGAAAAAGAATCTCTTACAGCAGAGAGGTTTAGTATTAACTGGAATAACTCTTCTTGCCACATATTCAAAAGTGAGGAAAACATGGAAGACAACAATACATTCCTTAATGATGGAGCCGACTCCTTTTGACTCAGATATCCTCTTAATTCACTCCGAAGCTGTCCTTCCTGTCTGGTGGCCGTCTGTACCAGCGCAGTCACGCAGAGCCCCAGCCCAGGCTCCCCACTGGACCCCTGCCCCTTTTCCACTCTGGCAGTCAGATGTGCTTGGCAGAGAGAGGCTGTGTTAGACAGGTGTTTCTAGCAGGCTGTAGCCTTGAGAAATATTTTCAGAAATATGTTTAATACAAATGCCTGTACAGTCCAAAGCCACAAAAAAAAGGAAAATAATAGATTGCTGAAATCTGTAGCTGTAAATTCAACCATGTTTTAGAAATAGAGAGTGGATTTACAGGGAAGAGGAGTGCTAAAAGGCCTATATTCCAGCCTGCAGAAAGTATTTTTAGTTTGCACACAGAAGTAGCACATGAAGATGCTTACTTTTTTTAAAAGGGTTAATTTATAAGTGGTTATATTCTTGTATGTTAAATTATTTTCTCCTAAACAGTATAGAATTGGATGTCATGTTGGGGTACATTTGGGAGCTGATGACAGTAGTTGGGAGACTTCTGTGCTTCTTCATGTTTTCTACAAATGCTTCCATATTATCATTTGCCCAGAACATCCATCCAGAATAAATTAGCGGGAGGTTCTGCTGTAGCTCTTTAATACATCTGTAGTGTACCTCTAAAGGTCTGCCAAGAATTCTTCTGCTCACTGTGTGGATAAATCTGTAGCTGACAAGTGATAGAGTAACGAGTGATCAGTTAAAGGTACTAATATGTCTGATTTCAGACTTCTGTGGGTTGGGTTGGTGTTTAATGAGATGAAAACTGAATGCCCTGATATCACTTTAAGCAGAAGAAGTTGTTAACTAGACTTTTGTTTCTGGCTTACTCCAACAGGTGGAGGTAAAGCCATACGTGTTGGATGACCAGATGTGTGACGAATGCCAGGGCGCACGATGCGGTGGGAAGTTTGCTCCTTTCTTCTGTGCCAATGTCACTTGCCTGCAGTATTACTGTGAGTTCTGCTGGGCAAACATCCACTCTCGTGCAGGACGTGAATTCCATAAGCCATTGGTAAAGGAGGGGGCTGACCGCCCACGTCAGATCCACTTCCGCTGGAATTAAACATGGTGAACCAGCATCTGCATAAGGAGAGAAGGGTGCATGTGGCTTACTGTGTTTGAAGATACTGACATGCAGAAGAAATAAGTGCATTCTTCTGCTTTTCACCCCAGCTATCAATACATGCATCTTTATCAGCAGCCAAAACACTACAAGCCTCTTGTTTTTCACCAAAACCCTACATCTCAGGCTTACTAATTTTTGTGATATTTTCATGTTAAAATAAGATGTTTTTTTGTATTTTCTCCAAGTTATTTTTATATGTAAAGTTAAAACTAGATAAGAGAATGTTTTTGCGTAGGGGCACAGTCTGCTGCTATATTTAGTGGGTGAAGCGTGCACTTATTTCTAAACATGGGTTTTTAACTTCAAGATCTGCCCCAGTAATTTACCAAAGGTAGCAAAATAGTGAAGATGGAATATGTCTGCTACAAAAAGCTTATTTTTATTGTTGTTGCTATTTTCAGTGTATACATAAACTAAAAATTAGGGTTGATTTTTTGCTCTCCATTTTGACTTGCAAGAAATAATACCTCAAGATAATCTGATTTATTAGCTATTTTTAAACATTTTTAATCACAAGCTGTATTAGCTTTGCTGCTATATAGGTGTTATGTGTAATGCCACCTATTAATACGGGATTGAAACGTTTAAGACACACTGCATTACAGATTAAATGCAGGCAGCACAATATGGCCTAAACTGCCATAGTTTTAGAATGTGAAAAAAAAAATTGCATGTTTACTTACCTGTATACACCATATGCATGCACTAGAACTATTAATTAACAAGAGGTGAGTTTTTGCAAATGTTCAAAAAGGCTCTCTTGAAACTAGGTAGCATGAGCAAATTTACAAAATTTGTTACAAAAAACAAACTTGCATGCATTATTGTGACTGAAGTAAAAAAATGTCCTACATGTGTACAATATGCAAATTAGTTTTAGACTAGAAAGTGCAGCCATTTTGTGACCTGGTCAGTAGTGGAATTCAATTTTATGCAGACTGGATGTAATATTGTAATCCCTGTGCAATTTTGTGATGTGTGCTTCTATTTAACGTGGCGTGATGTAGTATAGAGACAAGTTTGAGTAAAAAGCTAGCATTTAAAAAGTTCTTTTAAGCCCCCTTGATTGTTCATGGTTAAGATTTCCTCTACAAACCAAAGATGGCCAGCACACTGCTAACCAGTCACCAAATGTGAAACCCATGACAAACGCATACGAAAATAGACTCCTA
>NW_008595944.1:55000-58826 GCF_000691845.1 Merops nubicus
CTAATTCAGACCAGGGACTTGAACCAGTCTCCTGAGGTTTTGATGAGTGCGCTCATCACCCACCACTTGCTCCTGAGAGATAGTAATTCCTTAGTTATTCCTTCCTAACTGAATTAAGACTGCCTGGTTCGCTCAATTTGTTGTCTCTGTGGCACATTTGCAGCATAGTGAAGCAGGGAGCTGTCCTCCACTCACCCAGCAGGAGAGTCTGGCCAATGTCTAATCTCCCAGCCCTGGGTGCACTCCTGTGGACATGAAGCCACGAAGGGAAGAGTTTGGTAGATGCTCCATTACCTCCAGGACATGAAATTGTAGGGCCAAGACATTACTGGAGTACACACAGCTTCCATGTGCTCCTGTGTCAGTTCACATCCCACATCTGTAGTTTCTAGAGCAGGAGCCCTCAAGGTCTGGCTCCTGGCTTCGGATCAAGCATCTCATTTTCTATTTTCTTTCCACTAAATAGTTTAATCCTGCTGTATTGAACTTGCCAGCAACTTTGGAAGATGCAAAACACAGATCATCTAGAGTATTGTGTCTGTCTGTCCTGAGAAGGGAAAAAACCAAAAAAGAGGTATTATAATTTAAGTGTTGTGATAGTAATTTACCACAAACAGAGTGCCAAACAGTCAAGAGGAGCCCCCCATCCACACCCCAGTGAAGATGTGAGGTTTTACCTCAGCAGACTGACTGGTTGCCTCTGGGATGGAAAATATGTCAATACTTGTCTTTGAAAATGTGCAGAGATGTTAACACTTAACCAGAGAAGATGCACATTATCTGCCACAGTCAACAAGGCGCACCTGTAGATGAGTCAAACGTTTGACATTTTGTCAGTGCTTGACAATTCTGTAAGGAAATGATCATGGTGAAAACCATCCCCCTCTCATGCAGGACAATCACACAAACCCCACAGAGGCTATTATTTCCTACACATCCTCTGGAAATAAGGGTTACAGCTGCTCCAGCTAATGCCTGGGCCTACCACCCAGAATTGAGTTTCATCCTTTAAAGTTAAATCCGGGTTAGCATGACACTGTCTGCCTAACATACCCATTTTGCATGAGAATATAATGCATGTTTGCCAATGTTTTGAGCACTGTATAGAAAGACTGTATAGGTTGGCCCATGAGAGAAAAGCGATTCTGGGAACTGCAGCAGTTTAATACTAATTTTTTTAAAGCACATGAAAGTACTTGCCTGAAATGTTAGTTCCTTGCATAAGATATGATTTTCTTTCAGCAGTATTCAAAATCAAAGAGCGTTGCAATAATACTTTCAGGCTACTTCATGTATGTAAAGGTGTCTTAGTAAAAATTGGAGTCTAAATGAATTCTGAAAAGCGAAGATTGATAAATAAGCTGTTGTCCACTATTTTGAAATAATTTCACATTCAATAGTAAGAATAAAGAAAAAAAAATGCCTGGAAGTCTGACTATTCAGAGGTGGTATTCAGTGGATAACTGTGTCACCTCCATCCCCAGTCACAGGTAGACCTTGTCTGCCGTGACAGCTCGATTCAGTTCCAGCTACAGCGTTTGTCCTGCCCTGTGCCCGCCGGAGCTTGCCCGGAGCTCCCTCTGCTCTGGGAACTGGATGCACCCCAGCCTGCCAGGGGCAAGGGGCTTTGTGGTGAACCTGGTTGCACTGCCTGGTGACGCTGGGCTCAGACTTACAGCATCGGGAAGTGAATCAGCTGACCCATTGGCCTTCTGGTGCCTGGCACAGGTGAGACTGTAGAGGGCAAGTTGCTTTGATTCTGCTGTTCTTCTTCGTGGCTGGGGCAGGGCAAGGCCAAGGGAGCTGGGTGTAGGGGGCAGGAAGGGAGAACTGTGGCAGCCTCTTGAGTACTGGGACAAGTTGAGAAAGATCTATTTGTCTTGTGTATACAGTTAGAAATTCAGATTTAGTCTCTGAACTTTTTTCTAACTACAGCCCTCTCAGTATAAATGAAAACTTCCCTGCAGTGTTTAAAAAACAAGTCATATCTACGTCCCTAGAAGGCAAAGCCCAATGCCAGCGTGATAACATGCAGACAGGTTGGACCAGTTTTGCACAGCTGAACTTCTGAACTTGAACTGAATCACATCCCACCACTCTGAGGCATAGAAGGAGGCAGCCACATGACTTTCCCCAGTAGACCACATAAAACCACCCTCAAGACAGTGTCTGGAGGGAGCCTGCTTAGACCTGGGGGGCTGCACATAGCAGAGGAGCTGCCTCCAGAAGCAGTGACCAGGTGACAAGACAGAAAGGACAACCCACAGACATGGTACAATGATGGGATCGGTGGGGATGACCAGAAGGCAGGGACAGTTGAAGGATCTTTAGTGCTGGTATCCACAAAGTCTTCAAAGCCTGTATCTGATGGGCAAGAGGGAGGTGAATGACTATGGCTTTGAAGCACAGTGTTGATCCCTCTTGGCAAATCTCACTGGAGCCAACCAACAAGAGTGTTTGTGTGTACCTGCCTAACAACAACTACTATAATCTATGAAGAGTGGAAGTGTTGGAGAAAAAGCTGACTTCAGGAACGAGCACCTGGAGATGCCTCTGTCAGGTCCTTCCTCACCATGAGCCAGCCCAGCCCCATCTGTGGATAGTTTGCATTGCTATGGCTGTAGCTACGATGTATGTTTGTGCCTGCTATCACTAAGGCTTGAACTAGTGCTGGGTTGCCAGGGGCTTGGACATAGATGGAGCCATTTACCCAATGCTCCCTCTTTGGAGAGGACAAAACTGCCCCTGGCTGAAAAGACACTCAGAGGTTTGGCTTTCATCCCTCTGTAAGGGTCTTTGCTGCAGAGGGGTACTTAATATCTGCTTTCTAAAATAGAAAGCTGAAGACATTGAAGGCCTCTTCAGCTTCCCATGGTGAAGCCATTGTTCAGGCTGTTCAATAGTAAAGATTAGATTTAGGGTGTTCTCCAATAACCTACTGCATCATCATTTACTTCCATTACTAACACTCCAACAGATTTCAATGACCTTTACAAAAATAAAATCAGACTAGATTGATGTATTTGCTATAGAAGATGCTAATCAATATCTATTTTGCAAGCCAATATTGTTATGTCTCCTCTTATTGTGATTTATTTAATTTTTGTTGACCAAAGGTGGTTGAATGGGTGATAACAGTACTGAAAGTGGCAAGGGTTAATAAATTCAGATGAGGTTGTCATCTTATTACCAGAGTGCAGGAAGTGAAGCACAGCCATTTAATTAACCTAGTCGTAATGAATTTCATGCAACATGCAGTTAACACTTCATCTATTAAAACTGCAAAGCAGATGGTAGTGAGCAGTTTTGTCTGCTGTAAATAGGGTACCAATTTAAATTACTTGCTGCATGGGATTTTATAGACCAAAATTATCTAGATATTAAGTGGAGAGATATTTAATAAACTCTTTTAAGTCATGTGTATATCAGACTCTTGGTCCAATAGTAGAAAACTCAATTATTTCCATGAAATCCCCAAAATGAATAGCTGAAAAAAAAATAATAATAGACAAAACTTTGATGAATTGGCATTTCTTCAAACTCCAAGGCCTTCAGTCATCATCCCTGCTGAAGAATATATACTCCATTATAAAGTTTTACCCTACTTTCTCTATGTGCCTAAAATTTTTATTATTCACACAAATGGATAATCCTAGTTGGCTGTTAAAAGGTCACATTTCTCAACAGACTTGTAGTTTCTCTCTTGCTCTTGAAAAATGATTGTGATAGATATTACCAAATTTAACATTTTCCTTTTTGTTTCCCACAGTTCGGGAGAGTTATGGGAACACATGACTGCACATGCAGGCAAAGGGGCTGTATATCA
>NW_008595945.1:0-2393 GCF_000691845.1 Merops nubicus
CAGCTCCCTCCGGGGCGGACGGTGGCGAGCGAGGAGGGGGTCAGCGGTGCTCTTGGTGACCAAAACAAAGGGAAGGGAGACAGCGGGCCGGCTGGTGCGGGCCGGGGAGCTGCTGCAGCCGTGAGGTCGCTTGTGCCAGCTCGGTTTTCGCCTTCTTGTTTAAGGTTATTGTCCGAGCAGGCTGCGTCTGCTCGAGGGAGAAGAGAGCAGCACAAAAGAGGTGGTGGTGGTCGCTGGTAACTTTGTTTTTGGTTTGGTTTTTTTTTTTTTTTTTTTTTTTTTTAACGCCTCATCTCTTGGTCTCTGTCAAGCTAGACGACTTGAATCTGCTTAGAAGCAGACGGGTTTAGTCCGCTAAAATATGGTAACTGTTGCTGGTTGGAAGGATGTGTAATAACGCGTTTTCTTTTCTTTAGTATTTGAATTCTCTGGGAGGAATGGGAACTCTCGTTAGAGAACAATATGGGACTGTGTTGGTTGCTCTGGGCACCGATGAAACACTGGGGGTTACCATCCATCCTTGAGGTATTTGGGTGATATTTAAAGGAGGGGGTCTGCATAATTAAAAGAGCGAGCCTGCCAGGAAAGTGGTGTTTGTTTCTTGAGTTTCAGATAGGCCCTGCTCATGACTTGAAAAGATCAAGCACAGTAATATGGATAAAAGCATGATTTTCTTCTGACGTAGTGTAAGGGAAAGTGATCAGTCCTTTATACCTAAACTGTCAAAAGCATGGGATTATAAGAAAACGGTTTTCCTATTTTTTGTTTTCTTTTCGTCTGCGATCAGGTTGGTAAAAGTTAAGTGACTGATGTTTGTCCCTTTTTTGAGAGCTCAAGCACATTTCATTTGGAAACATTTGGGGCTAAAAGAAGAAAAGAGCTTAGTTTCTATAGTGTTTGAATACAAGACTTAAAATGTTACTAATAATCTCATAAGTAATGAGGCATCTTGGCTGTTTTATTGTGTTTATAGGTTCATAGCTTTTTAAGGAGGGGAGAAGAAAAGAAAACAAAGACTGGAAATATGAAAGACGGTGCATAATAAAGTAGTGAAAGTGAGAAGGAGCTTTGCAAGGAGTTACAGCTGGTGAAATGTGGATTTAAATTGAGAGTATAATGTAGTTATATTTTACATAGTTAACACTTATTTTTGTCAAATACCGATGTGTGCCTTCTCAATAACTTTTCTACCCTGGGAGGAATTCTAAATTAGATGCTTCTCAAAAGTTGTTTTAGTATGGCTGGTCACCAGCTGCCGAGATGTATGTATATTTGTTTTAAATAGGTGAAAGACACATGCACTGTTAGTGTCAAGGCTGGCCTCAGATACAGTTATGTTTGTCCTTCCCTGTATTAGGAGATCAGGTGAAGTTTATGAGAAGAGCAGCTATAACAATTAAGTTGCAGGTCATGTCTTATTAGAGACTATTCTGTATTCCCTGGAGATAGGTGTGTGTGAACAGAGTACTAGAGGCGCCTAAAATGGCTTAAAGTGTGTTTTGTGCTCTTTGTGCTAGTTGCTGAGGTGAAAGATTGCAGGAAAGAAACACGTATGACTAGAAGCCAATACGAATCTTTTTTTAGTTTGTGAATTGACAGTACTTTTTGTGTGACTGACCTCCGAGTTTGCTGCGGAACTGGTTTCACCTTCTTTACAGTTCCACCTTCTTTACGGGCCTTCCTTGCAGGAAATGGAGAGGAAGTGTGTCTTTTGAGTAAAATGCACCAGGAAAAGAATTATAAAACCACAGGTATCGCTGGAGGGTCCTTGGGCAGGGTAGTACTTATTACTGAAAGCCCTGAAACCGGTTGAATTTACACTTCGAACAATCCAGATTTCAAGCTGATGGTGTTTTCCTAGAAGGCATAATCTCTATGGAGGAGTGAAATCAAGAGGCTCAAATTTCTTTGAGAGAAAGAGCTAATGATGAGAGCATTCCTAATGCATCTGGACAAACTTTGTTCACTAAATATCTTTGTGCATAATAATACTTTATGTTTTAGATTGATTTATTTTTAATTTCTTTTTGTGGATTGCTTGTGAAAGTTGCTCTTCTTGTAGACTTTCCTTAAAGAAGGAGATTCATTGTTATGGTGTTTTGATCACCTCTAAAATCCTTTTTCTTGCCACCCTCCCTCCACTGCAAGTCAGCATGTTGTCCTTTATCTCACTGCTTGGATGCATGCTCCTGCTACACTCCCTTAGGAATGTTGCTGGGCATTCTGTATTTGTATACTGTAGAAACCCAAAAGGCAGTTGCTGTGTTTAAGGAGGTGTTAAGTATACCATTAAGGGAAGTTCTCATCTGAAAAGGTGTGTTTGGGCCACCATTGTTCTGTCCCAAATACTGCCTTTCTGCCTCTTTGTGTACCAAGAGACAAATGTCTCTTGC
>NW_008595945.1:2406-19609 GCF_000691845.1 Merops nubicus
GAATGCCTGACCCTCTTTCACTACCTTATTCTGTGATGATATTTTAAAGACTAATGCTTGCTTTTTGCATATCAGATAGAATTAAAACACTTGTACTTATTTATTAGAGAGAGAGAGAGAATGTAAGCAAGTAAAACCAAAATCAGAAATGATTATGGACAAATCACAATCACAAATGTATTGTGGACATGAAAATGCACTTATTGTGGTGTCTACCTCTTCTTAGTAGCCTGAATTGTTTTTAAAAACAGTCATATTTCACAGCATCAAAAGATGCCTTAGGTTAGAAAGGATCTCAAGAGTCCTGCTCAGTGTAGCATCAGCCATGAGGCCACACCGAGTGGCTTTATCCAGTCAACCCTTGAAAGCCTCTGGTGGTGGAGGCCACATAACCACCTTGGGTCCTTGTTCCATTGCTGAATTGCCCTCATGGAGGGGAAGAAAACACTTCCTCTTCCACACCTGTCAGCATCTCCCTTATTTCAACATGTGTGTGTTATATCTCCTGTCCTCCTGCCACACACGCTACTATGAAGAGACTAATCCCACTTCACTAATCTTCTCAGAGGAGCTGCAAGGTGGTTGTTAGGCCTCCCTCAAGCCTTTTATTCTCCAGGCAGAATGAGCCTGGTTCCCTTAGCTTCCTCTCATAGGGCAAGTGCTCCAGTCCTTGACTGTCTTGGTGGCCCCCCACCAAACTTGTCTAGTCTGATGTTGTTCTTGCACTGGGAGAACTAAAACACAGTATCTAGATAGAGTTTAATGAGTTCTGTGCTGAAGGAATGAATCACTTCCCTTCAATCTTCTGGTTCTGTTGCTGTTCATATAGCCCAGGGTATTGGTTGCCTTTGCTCACAGGATACACTGCTGGCTTGTGTTCTGCTTTGTCTGTCAGACCGCAAGCCCATCTTAGCTTGGGATTCTTCCTTGAGATGCAGGACTTTACTTTTATCTCTGTTAAATTTCACAAGGTTCCTGAGAACCATGTCCTTGCTGAAGTTCAGTGACATCCACTCCTTTCCCCTCAGCCACAAATCCTCCCGTTTTTAACACAGAAGGTGGTCAGGTTATGATTTGTCCTCCATAAGTGTATGCTGACTATGCTTAGTCCCCACCTTTCCATGTGTCCAGCAGTGTCTTCTAGGAAGACTTACTCCATGACTTTCCTAGAGATTGGAGTGAGGTTAAGCAGCCTGTGGTTGCCTGGGTTGAGCTTTTGGCCTGGTCTGAAGATAAGTGTAATGCTTGCCATTTTCTAGTCATTACAGATGAGTCTTGTTCTGCACAATCTATGATAGTACAGAACAGCCCCGAGAAATATCACACGGTTATCTTGGTGCTCTTGAAAGCAGTCTGTCTGATCCCGTAGGCCTGCGTGTGTCAAGTTCACATATTTGTTTAAACATGTGCAGCAGACGGCAGTACTGGGTCACCGCAGCAGGTCACCAGCTACACTAGGAGCATGGCCTGAGCTTGGTTATGCTGTCCTGGGGAAACCAGCAAAGACTGTGGCTCTCAGGAAAAAAAAAGAACAAAAAACAAAAACAAAAAGAAAAAAACCAACCAACCAACCAACCAAAACCACAAAAAAACCCAAAAACATTTCCCTTTCCTGCTGCCTTCTGCCTGTCAGCATTTGCTGCTTACCCAGCTTGTCCAGTCGCCAGACCTTTCTGTGAGATGCTTTAACTGTTTTTAAGTAACAGAAGGTTAATCTATATGAGAAGGAAAAGTGAATAAAAGGCTTATGGAAAAGTCAGCTTTTAGTTCCAGAGCTGGTGGGAGGGGAACAAGCTGTGATGTTGGATAAGACACATGTGAAACTCCTCAGTTTTGTGTGTTCTGAGCCTGTGCTAGATCTCCCCATTCCCTGTGAGATGTTAGCTGTCCTGCTTTAAGGTGAGCAGAACAAACTGCTGGCAGTTTACAACCCTTCTTCATATTTCAGTTTTCTTTAAACTTTAATAAAAGCATAGTTTGTAACTTCAGACATGACAATTGCAATCAATCAACAGTAATGTCGCAGTTGTAGAACTTAAACTTTTATCTTTAGCGATCGTAAGTGCTTTCACCAGATCTTTCTCTCCTATGTAATGTCATATTATCCAGTTTTGAGAGGGATCTTAAACCTGTGTGAGTTGTCTTCGTAGTGTGCGGAAAATGCCATTGTCAGAGGTTCATTTTCAGAAAGGAGACAGAGGAGTCCTGTAAAAAAATACACTTTATTCGAATAGAGGGGGAGTCCACGGGCAGATCCCGGGGGGGTCTCAGTTTTGCTGGGGGACACAGCTCCCTTTTTGTCCTAACTTCCCGGCCACAAATTTCCCTTCTCCTTTCCCCATTGGCTGAGGTACTGGGAGTGTACAGACTGCCCAGTACGCCTACTGCATATCCCGCTTATGTACTTCCTTCACATCATACATCGTATGTCTCATTAACTTCATAAAACTTCATTTTATGACTCCCCTGGGAGAAGTTACTGTGTATAAATTCATTAACCATGCATACTAGTTCCTGAAGTTCAGAGGTTTAGGCTGTCCAAACTTCTTGGGGTAGGTATCTGGTTTTGTCTAATTTCATTCAAGTCCTCAGGTGGTTCTTGTTTGGTTCTTTTTTTTTTATGTAAAGTGACCAGTTTATCTCTTTGGAGCACCGGTGATTGCACCTGGTCCCACACCGCTCCCCACTGTGAAGGCACATTCCTCTCCTCTCTATTCTATCGGTGGGATGTTGTGTGTGTGTTCTGGTCTGACTTCTCTTCTGCAAAATCTGCTGGGCTCTCTAAACTCATCTTCCCTTCAGTGTGATTTGTATTTACTGGGAATAAATGAATTATCTTTAGGTCCCACTTTTATGAGTTGTCACAACAGATTATAATTTTCTCTTAATATGCTTTGGGCACTTAGTTGTTCCAATGTAGTATCTTTTAGTAGCTTCCAAAACCTATCTGTGCTCATAGGGTAGCTGTAATCTGTTACTGCGGCAGTATTTGTGAATTGGGCAGCTTTCTCGGAAGAAATTTCCTGAAATTGTGTGGATTGTTAATGAAACTGTCTGTAGTTCAGTCAGGCACTCTGGCAGTGCCAGCTGAGGGAGTCTGTATCCCAAGTTGCTTGTTTGCATTTGTTTGGTTGTGTTGGCAAACCACTCAGTGAAACAAGTCGGTGAACTGAGATGGCTGAAAAACCAGCTCTGTCAGGGAAGGTTTTTTTTTTTGTAACAGAAGTTGTTTCACAGCAGTTGTTACAGTTGAAGGAGTACAAGAGGATGAATGACCTTCACCTGGTGGTGCAGCTGAGGGAAAAGACACTTAGAAACAGGAGGGGGAAGAGTGCTCAATTTTTTTAATCCTCCAGCCTCTTCACATCTCTTTACCTAACGTCCCTTCTGCTTCCTTCTGTAGGATTGCTGTGGAGATACAGCAGCTGGAGGCACCAAATGAACAGTGAATTTTCTAACCTCTAGTAAAGAGGTTAGAAAGAGTTACAAACAAGTAAACACTAGCAGAAATCTAATTCTGATAAATGCTATGCATTATAAGTTGTTGCAGTTCACAAATGAGACTTTTAGGCACTTTCAGAGCAAATTTGTTGTTCTCTTAACAAGGAACGACAGCTGTCCATTGCTGCAGGAACGTATTATAAACAGTTTCATTAAGTAGGTGAATAGAAGGTCTTTGGCTAGGTTTGTGTGAGAATATCTATGGTTATGATCTAGACCCCAAGGTGAAAAATGAAGGAGCATTTTTCAATACTTTGAGATCAACTTCTCAAGAAATGGTGCAAGTGCACTTATATTTTGAAGTGTATTTCAACACACAAATACACTTTACTGACTTCCCCCACTAACTTCTGAAAGATTGTAGGGGCATGTAAGTACTTTGCATTTGAAATGCTTGAGTAAGAATACAGCCACAACTTATTCACTACTGAGTAGAAGATGTGAAGCCAAGGTAGTGCTTTATGACACACAGTGTAGCTTAGTTATGCAAGTTAAATGAGATAAAGTGGATTTTTATATCAGTAAGTTTTTCTGAAGAACAAAGCATCTGTTGGCTCTTTTGCAATGAGAAGTTCCTGGAGAGAAGTTTTTAAGATGGTGGGGAAATTACCAATGACATTAGTAACCTTTAAGTAACTATAAATGGCATGGTAGGAAGGTGCTATGGAGCTAACTTTGGACAAGACTTGAAATCAAGTCTCTGGAACCTTGAAACGTGTTTCAAAATGAGCAAGCGAGAAGTTAACCTCAGTTTGCATTTGCACTTCCAACAGAAATTTGATTTTGATGGTAGTTGTGACTTTTTGGTACTCCGCTACAGTGAGGAGAGCTGTGGCAAGACAGATGAGAAAGTTGTTAACATTTTAAACATGTAGTTTTTATGCTGGTCTGCACTGAATTTATTGTGATTTCTTGTCCAATGTTTCCAGAAGACCCTTTGGAGACACCTTCTTAAAGTAACTTATGGCTTGCTGATTGAAGTCAACATGTTAAAACGGTAGCTCTTCCCACTTAATCTCCATCAAAAAACACTGATGGAGTGTTTCCCTGATGAGGAACTTCTTCTACATGTGGAAAGCAACTCTGAAGCTAGTGTCAGCCTATTGTGATAAGTAACTGTATTTTCAGCCTGTGTGTTAGATGAAACATAACCTTGCCACGGCAGGAGCTACTTCATGAGCTGTTCAGTCACCGCTTCAGCAGTGCTGTCTCCCACGAAGAGAGCAGTGAGGACAATGGGGGAGTGTCTGCTTTATTGGCCCAGACTTTTACTGTGTGTCAAGATCCTTCAGTGTCTGAAGTGGCTGTTGTGTAGGTCAGTGTATAGACTCCTTTAAGTGCTTTGTGCCAGAAAATGATGCACAACACATTTTTGTTATAATTTGAATGGAGTTATGGGACAAACCTCTGTACTTTAAATCGTTTCATATGCTTTTGAAGACTACAAAGGTAATTAAAAATAGTTGTTGATTTAAAAATCCAATTCTATACTAGATTACGTATAAATAATTTGCTGTGCCTTTTTGTTTATTCTGTACAAGATTTTACACGTGTTTTTTAAGTACTGGAAAAGAAGAGACAACATTCCTGTCTTTTATCTGCTCTCTAGTCTCTGAAACCAGATAAAAAGCTGGGAAGAAAACCTTGAACCTCTAGAAGAGAGTAGCCCTGTCAAAAAACTTGTAAAACAGCTTCTAGGTGCTTTAGTGAACTTGCTCTGGTGCTTTGAACTACATATCGCAACTTATTGACCCATTTAATATGCTAGTTCATAGATGTTATTTGGAGTCTCTAAATACTTTAATACTTTGTAATGAGTCCTCCTTTACAAGAGAAGAAATATTAGCTGAGGTGCATAGTTGCACAGCTTTTTCTAGCCAGTTTTGACCATGGCTGAGGTGTGAAGGCAGAAGATGGAAAATGACAGTTTAGTTTTGAGGTGATGATGGTGTCAAATAAAGTGACAGGGTGCCAGCTGTGAAGCCAGAAGTACTACTTTACAGTTTCAACAAAACATGTAGGAAAACTTGAAGGAGGAAGTTCAATTAAGGACTAAAATAGACATTACTGCTTGAGATCTTTGGATCCACAGCCTGTAAGAGACCTAGAGACTATTTGAGAGAAGGAATTGCTGTTCTAAGGTGTTGGATTTTTTTTTTTTTTTTTTCCTGTTACTGCGGTCTTCCCTAGTTACCTATCTGTATTTGGGATCAGGCAGGACTGAAACTGGTGACCCAGAGAGAGTTATAAGCTAGGTGGAACACTTGTCTGGCCCATGGCTGCTCTCGCTGTCGTCGTGGTGTTTAGACTTACTACTGATTACAAATACAGCTGTCTGATTTTCTTGTCTGACTTTCTTGACTAAACTGTTTGGTAAAAAAATATTGTTGGCTGATATCTAGAATATAAACTTATATTTTTGCATATTTTTGATGTTTTAAGCAACTATAATCCCAATTGTATTTTCATGCTGAATGTAAATAGTAAACTTTTTAGGGAGAAGTTATGCTCTTCCCTTTGAAACTTCGGAATAACTTATCTAACATCTGAGTAGTAAGTCTCGACAAACTATATGGACTGATTCATTTACTGGTTTTGTTGGTGCTTTGTGATTCATTCAAATATTTCTGGGGATGATAATGTACCTAAGTTATCCTGAGTGAGGTGAAACTTTACTCTTTCAATTGATTCTCCTGTTTAACTCACTGATCTGTCCTTGTATTTGCATCATAATTATGCACAGATCTAGTTTCTAAAGAGAATATGCAATAGGAATGGTATCTTTGTTTTATAGTCTTATTCTGCCTGTTACTTATGAAGATTTCTTCTTGTGCATTGGCTGATCCTATTTTATGATTTTCTCCATTTTACTCCTTGACTTGTAGTGCAGTGTTAGCTAGTCTGACATAAAAGCGTATTCACAATTACACATACTTATTCTTGCTTATATATAAACAAGCTATATCTTGTGGAATTGTATGAGGAAAAAATAATTGATTCAAGTGATTTATAGTTTTGAGTTTTGTGTTCAAATAAAAGTTGTGAGATCTCTTGTTTTTTCTTCCTTATTCTCTTCGTTTGCTCCCTGTTGGAGAGGAAAAAGAAAATAATCTACATTAGAAATTTAACATGTAGAAAATTCTGTGCTGGAATCCTCTACAACTATGGTTGGTTAGTGGCAAAGCATGATGCTGTTGGAAGTAGGTGAGTTAGTGTAGATCTTGAGCATGGTATTCAGCCTGGTTCCCTTTTCTCCCCCAACCCCATCCACCTAGTTTGGTTTAGTGGGTTGTGTGTGTGGCGTTGGTTTTTTTTTTCTTCTGATCAAGTAGCTACTGAGTTCCATGTTAATGGTTGAATACTACTCTCCCTACCAAGGTAATATAGTTAGAATTGGCTTAGGACCTTTTTAGCTTCCTTGGAGTTTTAGGAACTCAGTTACTTGAATTACTGATATTTTACGTAAGAAATCATGTATTAAATATTTTTGGTGCATTCTTTGACACTTTTGGTGAATTCATGAAGAGTCTCTGAGATGGCAAGTTTGTGTCTCCCTGTCCCCATTTGCATTAGTTGATTTCACAGGAGATTTTTGTGTATATAAACATGTCTCTTTCAAATTTCGTAGACTAGTAGTAGCAGAGGCACTGCTAGTAAAGGTGCCTAAAGCCTGAAAACATCACCAGGTTTTTAGTTACCTGATGTTACAGATTTAGCTTAAGAGTTCTAGCTGCGAATCATATTAACATTTAAAATGGTTTCTTACTTTTAACCTAATTCCAAGTTCCTTTTCTCTTGCTTCCCTTTCTTTAGAGACTCTACAGTGGTGGGTAATTCACTGGTCCATAAGCGGTCTCCTTTACGTCGAAGCCATAAGACCTCAGCATCTCTGACCAAGCTGTCGTTACGTGATGGACAGAAAGCCAAAAAGCCACTGTGTAAATTTGAAGAAGGTCAGGATGTCCTAGCTAGATGGTCAGATGGCTTGTTTTATCTTGGAACTATCAAAAAGGTAAACAATTTGTTTAATTTCACTGGAATCTTCTAGTGTTAAATGTTGGTTAAATATTGCAGTATTGTCTCTCTTAGTACTAAATATTTTCTTCTGTTCAGTACTTTTTCTCATTACTTCCACTGTGTTTTTGTTTTCCAGATAAACAAACTGAAACAGAACTGCTTCATTATATTTGAAGACAGTTCCAAATCCTGGGTTCTCTGGAAGGACATACAAACAGGCAAGAAATTCAGTGAAGTAGTAATTTCTTGGTATTTTGTTTAGGTTACTGTATCTATTAAAATTATTGCATTATATTTTTGTATCCTGAAGAGCAATACAGTTTAATGCGAACCAGGATCATGAATTAAGCAAATTTTAAAAAGCTAAAAAAACCCCTTCAAACAAAACAAAAACTGTTTTCAAGAATTCTTTATCATTACAGTTACTTTGTTGTTTTCACATAGCCATGAGCAGAGGTGAAAACACCTCTAAAAATAATCGCGTCTGAGTTTATTTGGATGGGGACAGAGTATAATACTCATCTTAACAGAAAACTCCAGGCTCTAATTTACACCAAGCTTATGTCCTTCTGTTTTCAGTTGAAACAACATGATGTGGAAAGAAACCAGACTGCAAAATCCTAGGTTTGACTGGAGTTTTCACATTTAAAAGTAATGCCACAACTGTTGCACATAATCTCTTGTAGATTTTGAAGTATTCATATAAAGGAGTGTGCAGTTATGAACTGGAACATCTATTGTATAGATTTTTTTCAGATATTTGGGAAATAGATAGTACTTTGATAATGTAATGCTAATGGACCGTGGATGACAATTTCAGTGACAATTTTTTTCTGAAAATCAGTTACAATTTCCTCATCATATAAAGGCAATGGAAGTCTGATCTGGCTCTTGTTGGTTCTTGATGTATAGGCTAAACACTTATCTGCTAACAGAAGAAGGTTTGTATTCATAATAGAAAAGATCAACTGCTTAGTTTCTGAGAAGCTTTTAAAATACTGCTGTTCTGTTTCTATATAGTACTAATTTATGACCTTTGATTCATTTATTCTATCAGACTTTAGTGCGTATGATAACATGTGGAATAAGAAAGCTGTGGTTTAATCCAGATTTTTTTCAACTGAAGCAAGATGTAGTTTTGCTTCTGGTTTGAAAGCTAATTTTTTATCTTGCTGCTACTGTGTGCTTTTGTATGCTTGCAGGTATGTATAATAAGTAATAACATATTTCCTACAGTGGTGGAGTTTAATATTAAAGCACATTGGTCAGATCTGTCAAAGATATGCACCAAATTGTACACGTACTTACACAAAAAGAAACATAAACTACTGCAAATAAAAAACCTGTCTATTGGTTGTCCAGTTAAATTTTGTTTCATGCATATTTTTTCGGCTGCATTTACATTCTTTACTCAGCTATTTAATTTTTATTGTTCATATTAAGGAACTATGGACTGCATAGTAAATGGGTGATATATAGGCTGTCAATATCTAATGCCCTATCACAAGTGATGTAAAAATTTGTAACACATAGTCTGTCCAAAATGCCTGATTTTTGTTAGGATGTTAGGCTGTGTAACTTTTTACTGTTCATGGGTCTGTAAGTGAAATTACAAAAAAGCTGTGTGGTAACTGTTAAACTGCAGATGCAATCTGAAAAAAGTCATACTTGTATTTGTCTAGGAGCCACTGAAAGTGGGGAAATGGTCTGTACAATATGTCAGGAAGAGTATTCAGAAGCACCGAATGAAATGGTTATATGTGATAAATGTGGGCAAGGTAACTAGATTTTTTTTCTTTTCTATTTACTGCATTTTAAAAGATGTTTTGGTTTATGAAGGCTGATATTTGCCTGGCTATGAGTGACTGCTCAACTGATCTTAAATTTTGTGGCCCTTAGCAACTAGTAAAATCTCAGTGAATAATGGTAGTCCATATTAAAATAACTAATGCCTGTTCTGTAAGTAACTTTTTTTTTTTAACTAAGAAAATTTAAAAGGCCAATTTTGTATTTGCTACCAATCTTTTTTGATCAGATTTTTGGCACTGAATGATGGATAATGCCTTATAGTTGCCATAAATTATATATAGGTAATTCTGTTTAAGCTTTTCTGCCATTTTAGTAATGCACTGGTTGATCATATTTTATACAGGTTATCATCAGCTGTGTCACACACCAAATATTGATTCCAGCGTGATTGATTCAGATGATAAATGGCTCTGTCGACAGTGTGTTTTTGCAACAACAACAAAGGTGTGTTTTTAAAAAAAACACTTCTTGGTATGCATGCAGTGTGGGATGTATTTTGTTTCTGAAGGTGAAACAAACATTAAAGGAATAATTTTTTTTTTTTTTCCAGTGATTTTTCTTTTGTGAGCTTTGATCCAAATAGAGGTTTTGTACATTTGGAATTATTTATTTGAGAAGTAGATTACATTTGGCTTTCAATTATTTTTAAACAAATGTATTTGTATTTTAATACTAGTATAAGTGAATTTTAGTTGATTATACACAAATTTTGGTAGCTTTCAAGTGAAAGGATTTGAAAGTTTCAGACAGATAGTATTATTTTTGTAAACTAATGTATTTGTTTTGGCCCAGAGGGGTGGTGCGCTTAAGAAAGGACCAAATGCCAAAGCACTGCAAGTCATGAAACAAACGTTACCTTACAATGCAACAGACCTTGAGTGGGATGCAGGTCATAAAACCAATGTCCAGCAGTGTTACTGCTATTGTGGAGGACCTGGAGAGTAAGTAAAGAAATAATATGTAAGACCTTTTCTCTGTAATGTGGATGCAAACTTTGGGCCTGGTCCTGTAGACTGTTAGTTGTGAGCTTGTTAGTTTCTGTTTATACTGTGTGTAGGTATTAAACTTGATGCAAAGTGGAATTTTGAATTGTATATTTACTTTTTATTTTTTTAACTACTTGTGGGAAATACTATTACTGGCTTTCCTTCTCCCATCAGATTTTTTGTTTTAATGTCGTCATGTGACAATCACATAACATCACAGTCCATTCTCCAACAAGCAGGCTTTTTTTTGCATTACTGTTGTTAATGCATTGAGATTGGATGGCGTTGTTTGGTGGTCTAGCAGTTTTAGGTGGTGTTTTTTCTAATGGTAACTCGGTCTAGTCATTATTCCCTTAGAAAAATGTATCTTGAGGTTAGTTTCTTACATTTTGTTGGAACAGACAAATGTCTGATTCTAGAATAACATCATACCCTGGTTTACAATTACTGCTGAGGGAAAGACTTTTTTTCCCCTCTTATGATATTAAACAGTCCTCTGCTGGTTCTTGCTTACAAGAAAGGCAAGAAGAAGACTACTTAAGGAGGTAGAGATAAATAATCAGGTGTCTACATGGATGAGTGAAAGAGTAAAATAGCACTGAAGATTAGAAGCTAAGGCAAGAGTCCCACAAAAGCAACTTCTGAGTTTATACTCGCATAACAGAGCTCTGGTTTGATAATTTTTGAGACTTGTATGAACATCACCTCCAATTTTGCATGGTTTCTTTTCTCAAGGGAGAAACTGAAAAAGGAAGACGTGTTAACTGAGGTTCATTTTGAGGATTCAAGTAGTTGAATCCTCAGAACAAGTGTTTGACTTAATGCAGCTGTGCCTAGAAAAATAACAAGGAAGCTGACTGACTATGTGAGAAGGATCTTATGTGGAGTTACTGAACTCTTACTGAGAATTAAATGGTGGTTGTCAGAGGAAATTAAATTTTCATTTCTTTTGTTTAATAACTTAACTCAGTCTTTTACTAGGCTATCTCATATTATTCTTAGTCACTCCTTTTCTGTAATGATTCATTATGGAACTAAATGTTACTGAAATATTCCTACAGATGACTGTTTCTCTTATAAACTGTGAAAATCATCTTGGGTCAGAAGATCCCTTGCTATTTAATTGAAACATAATGAAGAACAGCTTTCAGTATTTTTTTAACACATCTTGTTTTTCTTTCTTTTGGTGAAGCTGGTATCTAAAGATGTTGCAGTGCTGCAAATGTAAGCAGTGGTTTCATGAGGCTTGTGTGCAGTGCCTCCAAAAGCCAATGCTTTTTGGTGACAGGTAAGAAACTTAAGCTGTACTTTAATTTAAAATGTGGAGGGAATCTCATGTATAAGCTTTTACTAAGGCATCTCTAATACAACACTATTTTCCAAAAATGGGGTGAGCGTATGTAAAATATTATACTCATGTTCTAGGAAAAATAAGTTCTTCATCTCAGTTTAATGAGGGAAGGTGGAGTGGTGGGTGGTGGTGGGGTATTCAATGGATTCAATGGATGATTGAATTCAAACTGTTACTGACTTCACTTTGTGTGAAATTCATTATACTTACTATAGGTGCTGGCGGTTGGGAGACGGGAAGCTTTAAAGCAGCCTACTTCAGAGCAGCTAATAAGTTAGACAAGGGTTTTAAAGTTCATATTGTGTAGGTGACTAATTTCTTGTGTGCAACAGACACTGTGCTTCAAGGCGGGTGTGTGTGTGTGCAGTAGTAGTTCCCTGTGCTAACAGTATGGGGAACTAGGGGAAGCTGGAAGGAGGAGAGTTAGACTGATGAGGTCTCTGTATGTCCTCTGTTGATGTGTGAGTCAGGATAGAAGGAAATGAAAAAGAGCAGTGGTCTGTCCTTCCATTTTAAGAGGAACTTGGAGCAATTGGAGCAAATGAGAGAGAAAACTGGAGAAGGGAACCAAGGAGTGTCTCATTTGTTATCTGTTCTACTTTTTTAGCTGTTGGTTGTGGTGCATGTTAGTATGAAGGAACTGAGTTAGCACCCAGGAAAAAAGGGTCCTTTAAATGCATGCTTACACTGGTACACAGGTTTCTGCATTTGAGAGAATGGAGTGGAGATATTACAGAGCATCTTCACCAGTTTAGTCACTATTTGGGGGACTTTCTCAGGGAGTATGAAATGGTGGTGCAAGGATAAAATTGAGGGAGTACAATGTATCTGGCCCAGTAGTACCAGAACAGATTGTGGAAATTGGTAAGAGCTTAACAGCTCCCTCACTCTCCATCTTCCTTTAACTATCATATGGCTGGGCTTCTAGTCTGCTTAACATTTTTTTTTTTTTTTCTTTTTTTTTAACGATAGCTAGGATGTTAAAACATTAAAGAGTGTGTGTGTGCGTGTGTGTGTACAGACACCCACCACTCCAACATGTGTACATAGACGTATGTGTATATTTTTAGGTTTTATACGTTCATTTGCTCAGTTTGCAGTTCTGGACCAGAATACCTCAAACGTTTACCCTTGAGATGGTAAGTGTGAATTTTAAAAAAAAGGGGGTGAGTTAAATACATGCTTTGGCTTTCTGGTATTTTGATTCTCCTTGTGAAAAAAAAATACACTTACTGTCTTGAGTTGCTTCCTGCACTGTCCTTGTTCATACAAGCAGTAGGAACAACTTCTTCAAAGTTTATCCTTATGTAGAGATATATATTGCAGTTGTGTGCTCTTGGGGTTTATTCCTGGGATTGTTTAGTGAAGTAGCAAGCCACTACTCACTGTATATGTGAAGACTGAGGTCTGAACAAAGTCTTTTTTGCAGGTTTAGGATCCTGCCGTTAGAGAAGCCAAATCAGTCTAGATGTGTACTCTTAGTACTTGCTACGTTTTACGATAGTTTCTTTGACGTGAATTAATGGTTAGCTGCAGTTTGAAATTTTTGAACTAAGCCACATTAGATATTATAGCCAATTCAGTGAATATGTGTGCTGGCAAATACATGGTGGAAATTACCTTGTTAATGTTAATTCACCGAAATAGTTGCATGAATTCAGAATTGCTAAAGTTCAAGTCTGAGACTTACTTAAATATCCCAATACTTTAGACTGATTTTGGAGTTTAAAAGAACATCATGACAGTGAGATGAGGCAAAGAGGAAAGTAAGATTAAAAATTATGCTAAATTATTTCAAAGAAAAGCTATTGGAAGAAAACAACTTAATCATCTCTTTCTGAATTCTTTTTTTTTTTTTCCCCCTCTATTTCTGAATTCTAGGGTAGATATAGCACATCTATGCCTTTACAACCTAAGTGTTATTCATAAGAAGAAATACTTTGATTCAGAACTTGAACTCATGGCCTATATTAATGAAAACTGGGATAGATTGCATCCTGGTGAGGTAAGTAATTGGAATACTCTCTGTAATTTTTCCTAACAGTGCATTACATATGTTCTGAAAGTTAGCAACCCATGAACTGTTTATTTCTGCGTGTTAAATCTTTTTTTACATCAAAATCTAGTAAAACCAAACAACAATGAGATAATATTTAATTTCCTTGCAGAAACAGAATGCTTTTAAAGAGGTGTATGTTTTTCTAAGCTGTAAAATTTCTCCAGTCATCTGTGTAACTGTTTTATTATTCTCATGACAAGTTTATACTCAATTGTTTATTCTGTTGCATATATATGCATATTTTCCTTTTCTCTTTATAATTGTCTCGTACTTCTTCGATATTTCCACATGCACAGACCAGAAAATGTAGAAGTAGAACTGAATGCAGATTGTATTGCATATGGGTATACCTTCAAAGTCTTTAATGTGTAACACAAGAAGTTACACTGTTTCCTTTTCGCTCCCTTTTCTGAACATGGGGTGATCCCTCTCTGTCTAGGTCTAAGGATTGTTTTGATCCTTTTCCAGTCTGATTCTGCTGCTTGTTAAGGCACCTTGGTTTTACTTTACTACTATACCAGTTATTTTTCTAGCTATTTGATTTACTGAGCAATTACCTTAGCATTAAAGGAGATCAATTTCGCCAAGCAGACTGACTTCATATTTAACTAAGAGGAGCAGTGTAGGTATTTGTTTCTGCATGTAAGGTTGAATGCAAAATTTACAGCTAAACTCAAATTTGCCTATGCTAATAGAACATACACTTTTTTCCATGCATGAAAATTATTTAGGGTTTGGAAGTTTTTTAATACAGGTGGCATATAACTGGTTTGAAATTTTCTTATGAGCATGTTGTACTTTTATACTTTTCAGTAAATTCATACATCTGTAATCCATTTTTTTACTAAAAGACAATTTGAGAATTCAGTGTGTGTTGGTTTAAATGAGTAATTACTTTTCATAAATAATGAGAAATAGTTTAAAATACATCTTTAGACTGAGTGTCAATGTTTGTTAGCGAGACAGGCAAACACTCAAACATTACTAAAAAATGATAGTGCCAATGTCAATAGACATGCGGTTTACTTGGAGGTGTATGAAGTCTCTTAGTGAAGTCATATCAAGTCTCAAGCTTTGATTAAAGCTGCACAAAATGTGATTCTCACATCTTTTCAATAGAGTGAAATGTTCTGGCTGTCTTACTGTGCAGTTTAACAAATATGTAAGCAGTGTTTCATTTTGACTTTTGTTTCAGTATTGAGGGAAATGTAGAAAGAATTATTGTCTGTTATAATCTTCAGTTTTAACATAATTTTGTATCAGAATGGCCAGTCAGAGCAGCTGTGGTGTGGATGAGGAAGGTGGAGCTATATAGCTGCCATTGACTTGGAGCACACATCTCATTTTGAAGAAGCTGAAAGGCTCCTGTCTCTTTGTGCTCTTCCCCATTTCTGCTTTCAATCCATTCACACTCTATCTCTGTGAAAAAAAACACAAGCAACGGTGAAGGAGAGGGGAGATCCAAAATAAGGAAACTCATCTCTATAAGTGCTATTTTCAATTCCTCAATATTTCTATATTTTTAATGAAACTACTGAAGTGTGAAGACTACTTTTTGAAGGGCTAGATTTTGAATAAATGCGCAACAGCTATGTTGATGAAATCTTCAAGACTTTATTCTGAAACGATTGTAAAATGTCTTTTGCTAAGTTGGGAAAAATTTGAGTCTTGAAAGTGTTGAAAAATTTGAGGCAAATGTATTTTACTACTTTGATTAATCTGGTTTCTTTATTAAATGGAAACTAGTCACAGAAACATGTGCAATATAGGATTTAGGAGTTTTGTACTATTCTTAACAAGTCACTGTTAGAAATGATACTTTTTCTTTCCTAAGCCGCTTATAGTTGAATAAGGAGTTTTTTAGCCATCAGTAAGATAGGAATAAATGTTGGAATTATCAGACTTCCTAACCCAGGAATTTTTAGCATCTTATTATTTAAGATGCAATAAATATATGGCAGTTTTCTATAGTTAACTGGTGTAGTGTTACAAAACCTCTGGATAGCAATGGATTGTACTGAATGCATATAGTAAAGATGTATGAAAACAGTTTTTACTTTCTTTGGCTAAAATCAGTTGAATACCTCCATTTACTTGCGTAGTCAGGTAGACTGGCTGAATCTTTCCCCAAAAGATCTTGAAAGATTGGGTTTTATGAGAATATTTACTTTTTTTTTCCCCCCCCCCCTGTTAGCACATGGAATTCTTTGAGCATTTCTGCCTGTCCCGTTTGGTCAGAATTGTTCTTTAGAAAGTATTTGAAGGTTGGGCGTTTTTAAGATGCAAATACTGTATAGTCTGCTTTGTCATATTCATACTAATAGTGAAACTTGTAAACTATTTGTCAGCTCTATAATTAAAGAAATTTACTATGGTGCCAATTGGATATAACGTCATGCCAAAATGTTCCAGACAACTGGAAATACAGTAGCTTCATTCAGGAATTTAAAAATAGATGTCTAAATGTAAAAATCTTATTTTGATTTGTATTATATAAATGTGTCCACTTTATAGTCACCACCATACTTATTCTGCTTTATGTCTCTGTGATTGAGAAGTATGCAGTTATTTGGAGGGAAGATTCCATGTTTTAGTAGCTTGATTAGGGAGTAGCTACTTCAGGATTTAGCACAAGCAGGGATCTTAGGGCTGGGTCACAGCAGAAGGGGTATGAGATGTTTTTTTTTACTCTAAGAAGTTACTCAACTTGATACAGAAAATGAAAGAGGTCCAGGTAATGTTGGCGAAAATGGGAGCTTGGTCTTGTGGCAGGATTTTGGTTAAATGATCACCAATAAAATAACTAAGTTCTTGTGTCAATATAGTTATTTTCTGCTTGCAGTCCCAATTTAGATAATGCCACAGAAGAGTTCTTGTTAGCAGTCTTGGGAGGGCAGGCTAGTATTATGTTCTTTGAGTATACTAAAATCCTTTGAGGTATTTATTCTGTGCTTCTTACAAGTGAAACTCAAATTCTATGGCCTGGGCTTGATCCTGGCCAGAGAATTCTCTGCATGTAAACCACAGAATGTGTAGGATAATGATTTAACCCCTCTGGGGTTAGGTAGCTTCCACAGCTAATACTTCATAAGTGTACTTCACATCCAAATCTGTAGTTACAGTGACTCAAAGTAACTGGAATCTTTCTATTACTAAAGAATTTGACAGGTTAAATGATTTCTTAATACTTCACAGCTGGCAGATACACCAAAATCTGAAAGATATGAGCATGTACTGGAGGCATTAAATGATTACAAGACCATGTAAGTTATTAGTACTTTTTGTTTTAAATGTTGTTTGCCTATTTAATGTAATGTAGGTTACAGTCTTTGCTCTGTCTCCTTTGCTCAGTCTATCTCATGAAGTCTTTGGCTGCAGTTAACATTTAGATTTTAAATACTGTTTCTATTTCAAACTGTAACATTGGATAACTTCAAGTGGAACACAGATCGTGAAAAAAGATGTAACTTGCACTCTTTC
>NW_008595945.1:19677-38102 GCF_000691845.1 Merops nubicus
TTTTTTTTTTTTTTTTTTGCATGTATACTGTTTTTTCATAGTTGCTTGTCCTGGCATCAGAATTTTAACAATTACTTTAAAATCACCTAGGTTTATGTCTGGAAAAGAAATAAAGAAAAAGAAGCATTTGTTTGGCTTGAGAATTCGTGTTCCTCCTGTTCCACCAAATGCTGCTTTAAAGGCTGAGAAAGAACCAGAAGGAACTTCTCATGAGTTCAAAATTAAAGGCAGAACATCGTCCAAACCAATCCCTGATGCAAGGTAAAATAACCTAGCCATTCAAGCAAGGTTGTGGTAAATGGGTGTTACTTTGGGTGTATTTTTCTGGCCAGCAAAAGGCCTTTTCCTTGTAGAGTGTATTTTTTAAATAACTGTAGAGGTGGGCTATTTGTGAGAACAAGGACTTCAAAAGAGTTTAATTAGCTTTCTATGAGTCTTCAGAACAAACCCCCCAGATAAAAGCCCAGCCTGAAATTTAGCAGTAAGAACAATAGAAAACATCCCAGCTTTGCTGCTGTTTGGGAAACAGTCTTTTCCCTTTCTGGAGTTCTTATGCAGTAATCTAACTAGAATTCTGAATAGGAAGTATGATGTGAAATTGTAACTTGGATCAGTACGTGTGCCATTATTTTTTTTATCAAGAGTGATTATATGAATAAATTTAACACTTGTTCATTGCTCTTCAACATTAAGGAATCAGTAACGTCACTAGAAAGATATCGTGTCTGTTATTATAGAGGCAAAAATGTATCTTTGTACCTGACAATTTTGATTTACCAGAATAACCTCATTTATTTAGCACCATGTTTTAGGAATAGACATCTAATAGTGTATTCATTGCCAAGGAAAACGTGTATTCAATGAAAATTACCTTCAATAATACAGAACAAATTATAAATTTTCTTCTAGGGAATTAAGTAATGGTATAGACAGAAAGGGGAAAAAAAAATCAGTAGGTCGTCCACCTGGTCCCTATACAAGAAAAATGATTCACAAAACTCCAGAGTCATCTCCTCTGGTAAGGTTTTGGACATTTTTTTTTTTTCCTTTCCCTTTTCCTTCTAACCAGATAATTTTTGACAAAAAATAAACCTTGTTCATCTGAATCATGTTATTCCCCTGTTCACCCTCAAACAAAATTGATATAGCAATTATAACTTAAGTGTCTTTTTTTTTTTTTTTTTTCTTCTCTCTTAGGATAATGAACCAGTTCCAGTGATAGAGAACCCAGCCTTGGAATTACCCTGCAGTGTTGGGTAAATTAGAAAACAAAACCCAAAAAACCAAACCCACCCCACAAACCGATGTAAAACATTATAATATCATGTCATTTATCTCTTTGCTTGTGAAATATCAGCTCTTTTTTTAATATAAGGTTATTTTCTTTACATGACAACCTTGTTATCTTGCATGTCAGGAAATCTGATGGAACTGCACATTCATCCAATACCTCAGATGTGGAATCCACAGGTGCTGCCAGTATGAAAGAAACTACCTCATCTAGCATTTCCAGACATTATAGGTAATTATTCAATTGCTCTGCTGTGAAGAGTAAGATGTGCTATATCCTAATTTCATTAAGATTTTCTGAAAGGGGGAGACAGGAAACAATTAGTTCGGCAATACTTCATCCTTAATAAACAGAAGTTGCAAGGGTCCTACAGGAGATACCTTGCCAAAGCATGACATGTAATGTTCTAAGTCTGATTTCTTAAACCTGAGATTCTATTGTACTTCATCAATTCTGAACCTTTTGACTTCCATGAAATCTGATCCAGGTCCAAAGAAATGATAGTCTAACAAGATCTATGAAGGTAGATGCTTGGATGAGAGAGACCCAAGCCAGCAACCCACACTTGGAGGCAAAGTCAGATAATTTTATTGTCTATTTGTAGCCTAGTCATTGCCAGTTCTGCTTTGTTGGTGTTTTTTTTTTTTTAGTTGAAGCTTTGGCATGACAAAGGTAGAAGATAAGGTAGGAGGTCACCTTAAGTTATGAGGCAGCTGTAGTAGATGTGAAATGGAAGTAAGGGTATTGCAGAACTGATGAGAGTATAAATAGAGAACAACTGCGGATATTGCAAAGGAGTATAATATTGAGGATGTATTAATTCACTGAGATTAATGAGCAAGTGAGACTTGGAGTAGAGCTATAAATTGCATGGGGAAATATAAAGAAATAGGATAAAAGGAAACTAGTCTTTATTAGTTCTGCTTATAATGCACAGTTGTTTTTTTGTTGATGTAAAGTATGTAGTTAAATTAGTTACTGAAAAGGATTAAACTCCATAAACACTTCCTGAGCTTAGTTTTCTAATAAAGGCCACGAAGTAGCTAATGTGTACCCTGAATTAATTTAGGCAGCTTTTGTTTTTGTAGGTTTGTGTGTTCATGTTAAAGAATAGAAAGTATGCTGTGATTTTCTACAGTCAATAGAGCGTGAAAAATTTTTGGCACAATCTTCATAAAGAAATTAACGACAATCAACTCTACTGGAAATAAATTGTTACTTGAACTTTTGCCTCAAGTTCAACAAACATAAATTACTCTTTCATTGAGGTACATGGATCCTCAATGTACTTCATTTGTCTCCTCTCTCTGGTTTATGCTGTCAAGTGCTTTCATTAGCATTTTTTGTGTGCATTACTGCTACAGATAGTACATCTTCAAAAAATTCATCTTTAACTTAGAGACTTCTGAAATTGTTACCTACAGACTTAAGTCACTGTTATGTGTGTCTGCCCTTTATTCTGATCTTTTTTTTTGATGTTAGAAATGCTTTTTTTTCTTCAGCATGTTACATAGGAGTCTCAAACACCAACGTTTGCATACCATTTAATTCAGTACTTCATCAAACATGTTTTAAGATTTGCAAATTATGGGTGTAGGTTTTTACAGAAGGATTTATGTCTTGAATACTTTTAGTATTTGGATGGTGGTTTATTCTTGGATAATGTCAGGAGATTTTTTTTTTTCATTACCAGTTATAAAACTGTCCGATTTGGATATACCTGTTTTTAAAATTTGCTTAAGAATGGAATTAAGCTGTATCAAAATAATACTCTTAACATATGTTAATAAGTTAATATCATTTAGCTAACCTTTCTGATATTTTGTTAAACTATTATTTTCCTTATGTAAACAGTCTTTATTTTGCAAGTGCTGTATTTATAATCATCTATAGGCAACAAATATTTTTATCAGTGAAAAATGGAAAAAAAGTTATGAGTTCTGTGGAAATAACTGATGATAAAGCATACATTTTGAGAATTTCTTGGGGGTAATGCTGGTTTTTCCTTTTTAATAGTTTATCTGACTCGAGAAAAAGGACTCGTACAGGAAGAACTTGGCCTGCTGCAATACCACATTTAAGGAGGAGAGGTCGCTTTCCACGAAAAGCACTCCAAACTCAAAATTCAGAAATTGTAAAAGATGATGAGAGCAAGGATGATTACCAGTATGATGAACTCAATACAGAGATACTTAACAACTTAGCAGATCAGGAGTTACAGCTCAATCATCTAAAGAACTCAATTACTAGTTATTTTGGAGCAGCAGGTAGAATAGCTTGTGGGGAAAAATACCGTGTTTTGGCTCGTCGGGTAACACTTGATGGAAAGGTGCAGTATCTTGTGGAGTGGGAAGGAGCAACTGCATCCTGACTGTAGGACTGAACATTATGTTCACTGCACTGTCATCTCTAAGTACAGTTCATAATGCAGAGCCAAGAGGGAAATGTGTCTTTAAATGTGTTCTTAAAAACAAAACAAGACCAGTTTAGCCTTAACATGTAACTGTTATCATTACAGCTGTTGTGATAAAGACTTATCTTTTTAAAATCTGATCTGAAACTTAAATTTTTTAATCTGAACATTATTAGATTGTTTTAGGTTGGGATATTTTGGGTTACAATTGCTTAAAAATGTGCATGGTGTTTTTTAAAAAAAAAGACCTTTTCTAGAGAACATTCCATGGATACAGTTATTGTGACTTAGAGAAAATATTATGTAGATAGCACAAATCTTTGAAAAATTTTGGTCTTTTTCTTACTCAAATGTTTGCAGAAATGTATTTCTATTTCAATACTTTCTAGATTTCATAAGTGCAGTGTATATAATGCCTACTGAAGACTGTAAAATACTGAAGTTTTCTTTCAAACAAAGTGTAAAAAAAAAAAAAGGACAAAAATATATTGAGCCTGTAAATTGCTCTGTGACCAGACTTCATTGTCTTCTTAATATATTCTTGGTGTGTGTGCGTGTGCGCATGTGTGCGCGTATATACATAGGTATATGGGCACACACATACTTGTGCGTGTATATATATGTGTGATTGTGACCTATGCAATACCGATTATGGGATCGGGCAGAGAATACATCCCATAATTCTTTTTTCAGGAATAGTTGCCAGTATTTACACAGCAGCATTTCTTCTCAGGCTTATCAGGTGCTGTTTCTTTCTGTGTACTAAGGAAAAGTGTCAAACCAGTGCAGCGTGTTCTGGGTAATGGGTGCAGTTGTTGATGTTCATAAGTAATATCTTCCATTATTCTCCGTGTGAATTAACTGTTGAAAAATAATGCAGGATCTGAACGTTTTGAAATTAACTCTACTAGAAATAATCTGAAAATTATTGTGGCACTCTGTAAATTTTGTGTCCCAATTATAAATTACTTTGTCAGGAGTCACACACAAGATTCCTACGTATCTGTAGAAAACAGTCATATTTTGATAAATGTAGTATGAACAAAGTGTATAATTGCACAGGGTCAACAAACAGTTTGTTGCCATTTGAAGTAACATTACTGATTTTTATTACAACATTACCTCTTTTGTTTTTATAAAATGTACCAAGTTTTAAATTGGTAAGTTTATTTTACTTGTTGAGGGGAAAAAAAAAAAAAATCAGAAAAGTCTCTTGCCAGTATTAGATGTTTTTTCTTTGTCTGCTACTTTTGAGGGGGTTTTAGCCAAAGAGTAAACAGAAGAGTATTTTTACTTTGGTGGTTACTTACTGTACTGCTTAAGGTTAGTTTTCTTAAATGCTTACAGTTTACCACCAAAATAAAATTATGTAACACTTAGAAATGACAGAGTGGTTTAAAGCGTACTGTCTGGGATAGTACTTATTTATGCCATTACTTGATTATTTGACTTTTTCTGCTCATCTTGAACATCTTGAAATGGTGATATTTTTTATTACTATTTCTATTTTAATTTTTTTTTTCTTGTCACCTTATAGCCAAAGGAAGCAGAGAGAGGTCTTTATCCTGTGCTTGGCTTATGACTGGCTGGGTAATATTAGCTTTATAAAAATGCTAATTAAAAACTGCCACTTCTGTTTACCTTCACTAAAATGTGTGGGTTTTTTCTCACACCCTCGGCTATTAATTTAATGTTGCCTTGCTTATAGCTGCAATATTTTGATAACACAGCAACTTCACGTTAATTTTTGAATGTTTATATCTTGGGATAATGCAAAATGTAAAGCCTTTGTAACCTTACTCACACCATCTGTATGTGTATTGTTTCACTTTATCCAAGTCCTTTAATTCTAACTGAACACCAGCAGTATTTTTCATAAACTTTCATTTAAAGATAAATATTGGAATGTACCTGGGGACTTGGGGTGGGGGACAAGGGGGGTGGGGAGAGAAAATTTGTCAAACGTAAGCTGTCCATAGACTTAACTATTGTGAATGTTGTTTCATTTTATTATGGTGGTTGACTTGACTCTGATGTTCAGTTTGTATTTTTGGAATTGCTTTTTTTTTTTTTCTTAGAATTAAAAGACCAACATTAAATGTGTGTATTTTTTGAGAGAGAAGAATGACTTTTGATTCTGTATTCTTGTGAAGTACATATTGGTGGCATCCTCCCCATCCACTGTTCCTCTATCTCTAGCTTTCCTGTTACTGTCCTGGCAACACTTGCCCTGCACATAGACACCAACTCGTGTTCCAGCTATCTTGAGGGGATGCTTTGTTACGTGGTGTCATGTACTGGAAAATGCTGCAATAGTGCTGCTGAAGATACAGCTAGAGTAGTAATTAAAGCACACCTCTAAATGCCTTTCTCTCGTTTTATGTGAATTTCATTGTATGTAGTAATGAATTGTCTAAAGGAGAAAAACATAAATGTTGCTGTATGTAACGATTTAGGTGCAACTTGATCATTGTATGTATGCATGTGTGTAAATATATGTAATTCAGCTTTGTTGTGGTCATTGATTTAGAACCATTTCTATGTGTATCAGATTTAATATTTTTCCATTATATATATTATTTGTATAACAGTAGAATGTAGGTAGGTGAAGTCTCTCTCGAGGCCATTCAAAAAATTTAGGCATCATGTAAACAAAACAGGAAAAAAAATAATAGCACATGCCTGGTTAGAATTGTAAAATAATTGTCATAGCAAACTACTTGTCAACAAAAACTTCAAGAGGAATTTTAAATAAAATCTGTGCTTTTCTATGCATAACAGGCATTTTGAGTGAGATTGCAACAGAATTTTGGAAAATCTGAGTGATATGTGAAATGAAGGTGAATATTTTGATTTAACATGAAGACAGAAATAGATAAAAAAGGCCTTGAAGGTGAAGACAAGGAGTTTCTTTTCTAGGGAAGTGGAGGGGGAAGATAAATGGATAAAAAGAAATAGTCATGTCTTTGGAATATCCTACTAAAGTGATCTGCAGTGTTTTATTTCAAAAGGAAATTGATGAATTGAGGTGGAACACGCCAAGGCTGGAGATGGAGCAATGGTCAGAATGCAGTCATAAGGGCAGGAGCATCGGTTCTGTGCAGAGGGAAGAGGATGAATCTTGCAAATGCTACACAGGTAACATTTTCAGGCTTTAAATCATGTAACTTCTAATTCCCTTGTGTCTGCCTCAAAGAAAAGTAATACTGTGGTTAAAGGTATGATGGCAGAAAATATTACTTTCTAGAAATGGAAAAAAGAGTTTGGGATGGTGAGTTGCTTGGTTGATGCTGAACTTAAGCTGATGTCTAAACACCCATGTGGAGGTGTTAGGTCTATTGAGATCCTAGTTTGGTCTGAAAAACATGTAATGCATGAGGAAAAAGATGAGTGTTATCAACCTAGAGTTGGTAGAAAAATTAGATTTTCTTTTTTTGGTAAATTGGATCATCTACAGATGAGGTATAGAGTTCCTGAAGAAAGTTGAAAGGGGAATGACCACGTTCTGGAAAAGAGAGTGCAGGACAATAGAAAGAAACGCAGCTGATGAATACAATTAGAAGCTGTGCACAGTCTGAGGCTGAGTGTGGAATTTGATGCTTTTGGTAGTTTTTAACTTCTATTGTTCAGTAACAGTGAAGCAGTTCTGTATTGTCATGATGTTTTTATCTGTTTTGCATTTCTGAATCCCTTAATGTTCCTTTCAGCTAGCCCATCTCTATTTTTATCAGATTTTCTTCATTTTCCAGCATTGAGATACATACACTATAAAATCAAGTTGTTCTGGTTTTCATTAATAGCAAAATGTTTTTGCCTTGGAGATAGGTTTTTCAAATACTGCTGTAGCCCATACATTTCATATCATCTTCCTTTTAATCTGTTCACTGATATTATTTTGCCAGCGTGTATTTTTTTCACTTGTTCTGTTTCCAGTGTCTGAATTTGACAATATTCTGTTATCTTCCTGTTATTAGCTATTTTATTTGGCATTGATTGATTGGTTTCCTGGTCTTCTGTTTCCTTAATGTCCAGTGTGGTAGCATTAACTTACAATCTTGACATCTGTGGTCATAGTCTTAGTGAAGTTCATTTGCTGCAAAGCCTGCTTTATAGCAAGAAGCTAACTAATACTTCCTATTTTGCTTTAAAAGTTTGTTCTTCTGTAAGTACAAAGCAATTAATTTGTGCTGTCATTCCCTAATGAATAGTCACAAAACTGCTGCTGTTGCTGCGTTCACTTGAGTCATCATCCCATGTGATGACTGAGATTGCCTGCTTTGTGGTCTTTACCTGCTTGCTCTTAAGTTTGTATTCATAACTTCACAAATTGGCTGTATGGTAGCAAAGACTGGAAAGCACTAAGTAAAATTCTAGAGATTATGAACAGTGCTTGGAAATTCAGGGAAATGAAATTGATTCAAATAATAATAATAATAATGCAGAGTTCCTTGGTTAGTGGTGGTAATGCTTTTTGTACAAAATCCACAACAAGAATTCTTTTTGACAACCTAGGGAGAGGCTAGCTGGCTTGTTGCCAAAAAGTGTGTGTATATATAGTATGCATACTTATGTCTAGAAATACATAAGTCTGAGAAGTACGATGAGAAACAACTTGAAGTTTAAGTGAGCTGTGAAACGCTTATTAAAAAGACAACCTTTGGACTGAAAAAAAAAAATTAAAACCCACCTGATTTCAGTCTTTGGATTCTTTCCTCCCACGTTTTTTCTTCTCTGCTTGTGGTAATGAGCCCCAGTATTGTAGGTGCTGACCTGCTCCACAGTCCTTCAGAGTTGTGTTGAAGCTTTACAGTGGGAACTCCCTATTTGTTTGTCTGCTTGGCCCTTTAGCCTGCTTCCTTCTTCCCTGTCTTGTGGTGTCATCCTGTGGGAGAGAAGTGACTGGGAAGAATGACTTCAGGAGAGGCAGCATAAGTGAATGACTGAAGCATGCTAAGGGCTTTGGAATTGGGCTGGTGGGGTCTGGCTCTGTCCTACTTCTGTCTCTCCAGAGAATCTAATCATGTGTCTTCTCATTAACTATTTGGAACTGTTTTGGAAATTGATTGAACCATCAAGCTTTTTGTGTGGACAGTCATGGCTATCTTTGACTTGAATTCATTTTCACCACTCCATGAAATCCTCCAGCATAATAGAAAAATGACCTTAATTAGATGGTTAATGTCAGGTCCTTTTAATATGTTGACATGAAGGTACAGATGATAAATGCTTTTAGAACATTTTTTTCAGCAAACCTCTGTCTTCCTTACATACATGTGTTCCAATTTGGCAAGCAGCAGGTGGGGAGTGAAGGATATCTTGTTTACATAAACTTGGTACACACAAGGGAAGAAAGGGACTTTTGAGCTGTATGGGTTCAAAGTCGTATTAATTGTCCTCAACCACAGGAACTGATAGGATGAGAGAAGATGATGTAATTCAGATGGTTCTGGTGGAACTTCAGCAGTTTACTTTTTTTTGTTTGTTTTTAATTCCTTTATTACAAATCTTCACCTATGATAAAGTTTAATCATTGGTTTTGAAAACATAGTCATAAAATAAGGCGCATAGGTTTTGATCTGCTTTGCAATAATTTATGAATATGGTGCTTGCTGGTGCTGACCTGTACTGGCATTCCACCTGTACGAGTAGTAAGTTTTTGTGGTAGGGTACTACTGGAGCAGGAGGAAAGCATAGAAAATGCTTAACATAAGCCATTTCTCAGCAATAACTAAGCTGCGTATCTTCTGTCTTCACCAAAAGATGGTAAGTTTTAAAATTAAATAATCTCAAAAAGAACTCTCTTTTGAAACTAGGGAAGGCACAGGAACTTAGTTTTTAAAGACATCAGGTATAACTAGATCTACTTAGTTCCAAGCTGCCATTAGTTAACTGTTGGGGATAACGAGTCTTTAGGACAGATTACCATGTAAATATTTTTAAAATGCTTGGGAAAGGAGTAATCGCTGTGGCTGGTTGAGTAACACTTTTAAGAAGGCAATCTTACCACTGTACCACATGGTTATGGACTGAGGATAGTGCTGCAAGCTGGTACGAGCTGAGTGAAACAAGGAAGTGCTGCACTCCTTGACTATGTGAGATGCAGTGGGCTCAGGCCACTCTGAGGCACAAGGAAGAGTGTTGTGTTGCATGCAGGAAGGTGTTGGGGCAGAAGGTGTCATGTCTTACAGGGTGCACTTCAAGAGCCCTGGCAAGGGAGCTTTGGCATGCGTTTCTGAAGTCTTTGTCCAAAATGGGTTTTGATAGTTTTCACTGTGTGTGTACTGCTGTTCTTTTTAACATTAATTACCCAATCTGACAACATAATGTACCTTAGTATTTTATCTACTTCATCAGTTTAGAACAGTATAAAAAGGAAGTTCCTGTTGCGTTATTTGAACAATGTGGTTAGCAGGCTTCCGGCCAGGCCCAGGTTTCTGGGGACTCTGATGAAATGGTAAACAAGCTCCCATTTGTTATGTGTATTACTTGATTAAGCTGAAAAAACTGCTCCAAAACTTTGAGCTTTTGCTCAAAGCTTTGAGATCTTGCACCTTCTCTTATGAATAAAGTGAAATTATTACATATTAGTAACTACTGGTAATTTATATTACTATATTCTTAATTACTACAGTTTGATATTGTGATACTACTTTCCTCTTCCTTCTGGTTTTCCCTAGAGGATTCTTTTCAATATGTTCACTACACCTAATCAGAAATAAAAATACTTGTATTCTGAAATAATTGTTTAGAGTAGGAAAATTTAAGAATTAATGGAAGCACTTAGAGGTCATCAGATGTCAACTGCTAAAAGAGATTTTTAAATTCTGCTGGTAGTTTCACATGACTGCTGTTAATTGGAAATGCACAAACATGGACACAAATTAGAACAATGTATAAAGACCAAGTACCTTCCCTAAAATCCTTTCTAAAAAGGATTTGTGAGGTCAGATGGCTATTGGGTTAGAGCAGTGAAGTGGCTTTTGAGTTCAAGGGTCAACTTGCTGCTCAAGTAACACTCCACTAGACAGTTCCTCAGTCACAGGTGATGATTTAATACCAAACTATCTTAGGCCAGCCTATGTTCTGAGGGTCTTACTATCTCTTGCTTTGAACACAGAACTTTGTAAGTCTCATTAATACTACTGACCTCTACTACAACTTTGCAAAAAATAATAGCTACCATTCTGCTTGGAATTGTTCCTAACCTTACTGTCTGCATAACTGGAAGCTATGCTGTTCTGTATGTAAAATAAACTTCAGGTATGATATGGAATATAAGTATTAATTAAAGGTGTAACTAATGAAGAGGGGAAAAATGTCAGATATGAGCCTTCAAAACTAAAAGTATTTTGTTTCAGAGGTTAGTGACATTCTGATCTGACAGCTATGTAAATCTTAAGTTTGCACTGTTAAGTTGATTTTGGGCTACAGTGAATAAGAAGGGAATTTGAATATGGCATGGGAAGAAATGAAAAAGCTGCATTACTAAAACCAAAGTTCTTGTTAGCTTTGTATCCTTCATCTTTTGTGACATTCATAAGTAAAGAATCCTTCCTTCATTATAAAACAAAGAACACAAACAGAGGTTTAAACTTCATTTATTGAAAATCTCAATTTTGCATAATTTTCTTCAGCATCTGCAAATTCTCTTAGAACATTTAATACTCAATAAAAAGTCCATTAAGAAAAAAAATTAGATTTATAATTCTCTCTTGTGAGTTTTATACAATTGAAAGAAATCTACTCCTTAGAATCCAAATGAAATTTTATTAAGTTTAAATGCCACATCCTTCATCTATGATAAACACATGCCAGCTGTCAAGGTCAAAGCACAATTACCATAATAGTTATTTCCTGTTTCATTTTCTATAATGAACTTCAAATGGGGGGAAAGTACAGTCAGAACTTAGTTGTAAAGTAGTAATTTCTTTAAGATGAACTCTGCTGATGACTGTTTTGTTTCCCTTCTTCCAGAGACTACTGAGAAACTGCTGTGGTTCAGTCTTGTGTCTTGGATCAGAGAAGTCTGCTTTCATTAGCAGCTTTAGCTAATGCACTGTGCTGTTTCACCACTGGATGAGTCACAGCAGAGCACCTGGGAACCTAATCCCTTGAGGTACCTTTTGGAGAACTTGGCAGAGCTCATCTGTTGGAGGTCAAAGCTGAAATCTAGAACCTAGTAGCTTTGACATGAGAGGTAGGTAACCTTAGTCACAGCTTCAGAGAGCTGGTTCAGCATTTTGCAGATGCTTTGTAGAATCACACTCGTGCCGCTGCAAGTGAAGGTAGATTTCCTCTTCTAGGAAACGGGGCAAAACCCTAAGAATGTTATTTGCTTGCCCTGATCCAAACCTTGGAAGCTGACTTCAGTGAGTCTTGGCTTGTGCCCTGATGTAGATATGCAGTATTATTGGTACTATGAGACAGATGGAGAAATAGCAGAAAAATATTATTTGCCACTTTAGCAGAAAGAATAATTTTCTCTAGACTTTATTCTGATCACAGAAATAAGCTTTTTACTTTCAGGCAGTTTAGAATAGAAAGCATGTGGAAAAAAAGTAAGATGGCTTCCCCTTAGGGTTCTGCTTATTTTGGACACAGCTTTGCCAAAAGAAAATGTAGCTCAACAGCTTTTTGAGACCTCTGTAACAAGTTCTGCAAGGAATAAGACTTTTGCTTATAAGAATTAATTAGAAATATTATTGCTAGGTCCCATTGTGTGAAGTTGAAGTGCTGTTTCTGTGTTCTGTAGCCCTTGGTAGCATTTGCTTCATTTGAACAAAATATTTCTTCATGTATCTGTTGACCTTGTATCATCACCATAAGATAATTTTTAAACACAAACTCTCAAAGGTCCAATTCTGTTGATCATACCCAGGCAAACCAACAACAGACAGAACACGAATACATACACTTTTTTTAAAACACTTTAAAAAAGTGTTTTTGAGAAGGTGTTTTTAAAAAACACTTTTGTGCTGAAATGTAGTTTATAACACAATTACACAGGAAATTCCAGTGACTTGGCACATTGTAAAAATTAACTTTGAACTATTACAAAAAGTTAATTCTTGCACACCAGTGGTTTTGGCAAAAATTCTCTATATCCTCATAACACTGGTAAAAGCCACTTCCATGTAGAAAACTCAAATTACTGATTTGAGGATAGCTTTACCTAAATTGAGTGATATTGCATATTCAGTTGATCCTAGGACTTGAAGTCTGTACTGATTGCTCATGTAATTCATGCCGTAATCATAAATAGCTAGAGACACTGCTCATGGACTGCGTGTACTTGCACAGCTGAAAGACTTGTGAGGGTGAGCAAAAAGGGAATGTTCAGGTTTACAGCTTTGGTTTTTCATGCTTATGTGAGTCTCCCTATTAAATGATATATTAGTCATAGATTTAATAGACAAACTAATAAAAATAAATCGGCAAGTAAGAGGGATTTTGAGACTACAAAAGTTAACGTTATGTCACATACTGTGACATGCTCCCCTCCTTTATTAAAGGGAAAGAATAATATTAGAAATTATTTCTTGGAGATTCTGTTGCCTATTTACTGTATCCTTATGTATTTGTAAACCATACTCGTATAACAGCCAAAAAGGAAAACAGGTTTGTACAATTTATGAGTGGGAATTGCACCTATTCCCTCTGACTTTGTTTTAACACTGACTCAATTTCACATTGCTGGTGCTTTTTTAAAGTGCTGATGTTAGTCATCTGTATTACAAAGTTCTCATTTTGTTCTCACAATATTAGCCCAGTGTTTCTCCATGATGCTGTACAATAAAAGCTGAGGATTTTAAAACAATTTAAACAACAGTAACTACAGACTACCCCTGTGGGCCCCAATCCTGTAAACACTTCAGCACATATATAAATTCACTCTGTTCAACAGCAAATAAACCAATGCTTAAGTTACCATTTAAATTTTTATGTGAACACCAAAGAAAGGCAATATTAACATTATTTTGCATATGCACTAAGCATTCTCTGTGCTATGCATAAGTTAGTCATTGACCAATGCTACAAGCACAACAAAAACATTGTTAGTAGCACTTGCAGAAATGGAAGAGCTTGGAGCAAGGCATTCTGTTCATGTTAAAACCAAACAAGACAACCATCACCAACCAAAAAAAACACCAACCAAAAAGCCCAACATGAATTGAAAAGTTGATGTCTACTGCCTGTTCAAACTGATCTGAAAGGTCATTTTTTTCTTTACCTATAGTAGTTTATTGCTCCCCCTCTCGCCCCACACCTGTTATGTTATGATCATACTGAATATTAAGTTCTACTTTTCCTCTTATCTTCAAAGAGACTTTTCAACATGTAAACCTGAACAGCTGATACCACCACCATTACTCCCAAGTTGACCATGGACCAGAAGTTCACTCTGTCAAAGTTGCTTTCCTGTATATTTCGGTCACGAGCCTCAAACGCTCTGAGCAGGGTCTGAATCTGGACACTTTTGCTTAATCTGGCTTTGACGCTGTTGATGGATTCCTGGTAAGTAACAAGAGTATTTTTGGAAGGAGAAAAAAAGAAAAAGAGCACCTGAATTAGATGTAGAGCTTGCAACACATCCAAAATGTTAATACTGTATTACTACCAATACTTTCTTGCCAAGAAGACAGTTAATTTCACTTTAAAATATGTACCTCATACCAGGGTTTTCATTAATTTGTCCAGCCTGTTTCTTGTATATAAACTAAGGAGATTTAACTAATAGAGGGATAGGGTTCTATAGTAATTTGGTTTTTTCTTTTTCCTGGCTGTGGAGCTCAGAGAGAAATCAAACTCCAAATCAGTTCTTTAAAATTGCATGTATCTTGAACTATGATTCAAGGTACTTGGACAAATAAATCGGTCATCTCTACAGAACTAGTCTCAAAGCAAATTATGTAGTGGCAGACAAATGTAGTTTTTTTTTTTTCCTGCTGGATAATCAAATTAAGGCACTTTTTAATGCACACTACCATCAGGATCACAGCTGTAGCAAAAATAAAAGTACAGTAATGTTCTCATCTTTTTATGCTTTCACTGTAATAGCTATAAACTGCTGTTTCAGTTTTGATCCTAAAGCAGCATTCTGACAATAAATTGTGACTAGGATGATTGGAGTTCCCACAAACACAGTGTGTCTTGGGGAACCAGAGAAGTACATGAACACTCTGGCCTTAAAAGCAGCTCATGATCCACTCCTTACTCTGTTTACAAAGGAAGCACCTGACCCTATAACATCTTAAAATTTCATCCATAACATAATAGTCACAACCTAAAAGCTGATCACAAGGTGCTGATTTATGTTCTTAATTTAATTATGGCACCCTGAAGTAACTTCTGATGGGAAGAATGTGTGCAGTAACTAGAATTTTTAAATTATAAAGAGGTTAAACCCAGCAGCAACATTTTCCCCATGGACATTTTCACTTTTGCATATCTAGCAAATATTTCAAGAGCTATTTTTGAAAGCCAAATAATTTTATGACTCTACTAAAGTTCATATATTACACAATAAGGAACACCACCACAAAAGAGCTTTAAAAGTGAGACAATTCTCCATTTTCCCCATCAGTTTGTTTATTTTTGAAAAGTTAAACTAGTAAGTGTTTATGTAAGCCCTTACAGAACTTGCAAGTCAAGTAATAACTTGACTAATTAAACAATGGCATCAAATACTAATTTTAAAACAAATTGCTTAAGGACTTTTGTAAGATCTAAAAGAGTCTGAAATAAAGCCAAGTTCTGCATTTCTTTCTTTTCTAAGAGATACTGGTATGTACACATGTAGCTATAGAATCCATTCAAGTACTGCTTGTGATTAGCGTCGGAGGGATTTTCTTCACAATTTCCTGTAGAAACTTTTTTTTTTTTCCTAATTGTCCCAATTGCCTGTTTTACAGAAGATCTGGCCAGCTTTTCAGGTTCCATGTTTGGTTTCAACTACTTGAAAGTGTATTGTACACCTATAAAAGATCTCAAACATGAAGTTTGCTTTGTTGTTTAAAAATATGCACTTTGTTTATTGCAATTAATACAATACAACATCATCCTCTACACAGTGTCTGTGGATGTTGGACTTCTGTTTTGATTTTTTTTTTTAATATACCTGTTGTCTGTGGCTATGAGCAACTGAACAATGGCTTACTGCGTTCTCCAAACACTAAGAACAGTGGTACAGGAACACCAATCAATCCTCTACTTCTACACTAACTTCAATATTTAATGATCATGAAATAAAATTAAAGGTTAGACTTCAAAGTAGTCTTCATCCTACATCAGAGTCAGGGTACAGTTTCAGTAAACATTAGCATTCACAAATGTCTGCCAAGCTGAACCTCCAGTGTGGTACCAATTAACTTCTATCACTTTTATTAGTTTGAAAAGATTAAATTTTTTTTTTTTTAAAAAAGCCCTAATCAAGTAATATATAAATTACTGAAAACAGAAATCCATATACTGGTTGGGCTGCACTTCTGCAAGGATGGGAAGATGCTAACAGTACTTCATTTTCAAACACTGATAAAAACTTAGGCACAATTCCAACTAAATCATTGGAATTAAGCAATACTTTAATACTATCACTATTCATTTCACTGCTGCTAGGCAAAAATGTCCCATTTTACCAGTTGGAAGAAAGGAAGTTGAACCAGAAACAGTGACTTTGAGTGCTAGGCAGTGTCTTCTTGCTGATTAAGGGTCTATTCTGAAAATATTCTCAAGCTTCTGTGTGGAAGCAAGAGATCCATGGTGCTAGGCTTCAGGTATCAGCAATACATGACACTGGAACAGTTTCCAGGATGATGCAGTAGACAGGCAGAATGGCTAAATGATATTGAGTGCTTTTTCTAAATGTTCTTACATTGAAAAGAAAGATCAAATACTAACCAGAATGTCTTCCAATTTCATATCTAGGAGATCTGTGCCTGTAACATACTTCTTCCAGTCTTCCTGATCTGGTCCATCTTCTCCCATATTGTCCAGGACCAGTTCAAAGAAAATCACCTTTTCAGAAATGGTACTGAATGTGTTGTCAAAGCAGAACATGTAATCACCATCTTCTGTTTCCACCCTATTTATATAAGCAAAATGTCATTAACTACTTTTTGTGCTTGTTCTTTTGAGCTAAATTCTGTAAGCCAGCTTTTTAAGAATGACAATCATGCACTTGCAAATAATCAAATATGCTTTTTATATAAAAATTAAGAACTCCAAGGACATATTACAGATTGCACAGTTGCAAAACAATGCCACTGACTCTAAAGGCTTAAAATGATGAAGATGACAGCTTACTTTTATTTTCTTTTTTGGGCGATTTTTAATCATTGTTATTGTTACAAAACACCTATAATATGAATGGAATTATTGCATAGTAAAATTACAATAACTACTCCCTATTTTGATAAAGATTGGAAAAATATTAGGTTTTTTTAGCATAATATTTATATGACCTATAAGATCTTTTGATATTAGATGTGGAGACCTTTTCAACTCCACAGTAATTATTTCTGTTCACTGGTCATTAACAGCTGTCATAAAACAAAATTATCCTTCACTTCATGGTAAGATCCATGTAAAAGCATTCAGTATTTATAAAAAGGTAACTGATATTCTCAACTGCCCTATTAGGATGTCTTCTGTAATACTAAGGAATAAAAACTACTTGAGCTTTATTTTAGTTACACTTGTTCAAGAAACCAGAAAAGTACTTTATGTAGCACTTCTAAGTTTGAAGGTTTTAAACTTACGTATGAACTCCATCTGATTTTCTTTCATCAAAAACTAGAGTTTCACCTTTTGGAGACACTAGATGAAAATCAATATCTAATCCTGCTCCATCTAGAACCTGTGAAACAAACAAAGAAAACCTCTCCAATCACTGGAATTCCTGTTTGCATTGCTGATGGCAACAGTTTTAGGGAAGGCAAACGTTTTTAGGTAAGGGAACTGATGCAGAATGTGAAACCTGACTCTGAGTTCCCACCAAGTTAACTGGACACAGTAAAAACTGATTGAAGCAAGAAGCATTTTAGCCATTTCAAATCTTACACTAAACATGAACTAATCATGCTAGGCTAGCTTACATTGAACTGTCGTATAATTTTTTAAGGATATGTACAATTGTAACCATGGGCAGGGTTAGACAACCTCTTAAGAATACCACAGGTGGGTAAATTGAGCATTTCTGTGGTAGACATCATCGATGGCCAAGTACTGGCACTACTTCAGGGGTAGAGATTTTATGACAGAGGTCTGTCACTTTTGTAAAAGAACATGATCCTTGCAGGGTCATCCCTAAGATTTCCTTGTTGGGTTTACAACCAATTGTTGAATTAACAGCATAGAAGACAAGACTAAACTCCTTAAGCCGATCAAAGCTGTGCCACAGGTCTCCTCACCTTTTCATGCACATTTAAGGTCTGAATTCTCCCAGGGCATTTTCATTTCCCAAAGGTAGAAGGACTTCAAGGGATTTAGCTTCCTAAGTGTATCGAGTGTTCCAAAGCTGTGCTGCTTTAACTGGATGATATGGCTACACTTGTATCACCACATCGGCTGTGTTGCAGAAATTTTCTATAGGGAAGGTAGGAACTGCGTAAGGTGTAGAGGGGGCTTGTTTTTTTTTTTTGACATTACTTAGGTCCATGCTAGGGGATGTTTTTGTTTGCTTGTTTTCCAATGAGCTTTTGAGTATATCAGTCTAATCCTGCT
>NW_008595945.1:38133-38954 GCF_000691845.1 Merops nubicus
AGTTTACACTGATTTAAAGTGACACTGGAGACTTACTAAAAAAGAGAGAGGACAACAAAAATTAGTAGCTAACAGCTAATCAAATTAAAAAAACACACATAGTGATATGCTCTAGGGTCTATGATACAATCTAAATGCCTGGAACAAAACTTTGTATCAGTACAGCATTTATTGAATTTTGCCTTTGGAGGATGACCTGCATCCTACATTAACTCTTCCTGTGCTTTAGCCACTATTCAGGATTATTAACTACACAATCAATCTGTTCTCAATAACACAGAGCTCTTTTTCTACACACTCACATAGAAAGATGAATTGTTACTGTTAGCAGTAGTGCTAAGAAATTTGTCTGTGTAGCATTTATTATATGCCTTTGTTCTCTCTAAAATAAAACTTATTTTGCTTATGACTGACACAAAATCCTAGTTTGTGAGGTCAAGATAAACCTCTGTTTTGCTTTGACAGGGCTCTGAGCACCTCAGTCTTCCCTTTTTCAAAAAAAACCCACAAAAACCCCAAACAAGCCCCATTTCTCTTTCCCAAAAAGAGTTACTCAACTTTTCCCAAGTCTAGTTAAATAAGACTGCTTTTGAAAAACTTTCATCTTTGCGATAACATGTGTTTAGTATCAGCACTAAGGGAGGGAGTCCGGAGTTTGTGCGTCAGAGCACCTGCGCAATACCACGGCCTTTAACGTTCTATCTTTTTGCCGTTTTAAAGGATGGCGACGTGAGTAAAAAGTAGAAATTAAAATCCGAACACTTTCCCAGCGCCCGCGGAGAAGGGAACCGGCAGTCGGGGCCCCCCGTGGCGGCAGCGCC
>NW_008595946.1:0-7796 GCF_000691845.1 Merops nubicus
GGGAGGTTGGACTTCATGATCCTGAAGGTCTTTTCAAACCATGGTGATGCTGTGATTCTGTCCAGTAGGAAGGTTTTATCCCATGATTATCAGGATGAAATTAACTCGTGTAAGAGCTTGTATGGACAGGAGGTACTGGAGAGAGCTGATGGAGTCACACTGATGACTGAACTATGCATATTACTTCTCTGCCTTGTGTATTGGGCAGCACTGACACTGCTCCATATGTTTGGGATTGTCCCAAACTCCATGGTGCATGTCTAGATGGTAAGTGCAGTGGCTGCATTTCCATCCCTTCTCTCACATGCAGGGTCATCTGGGATGCTCACGTGTCTGGAATTGCCTTTCCTGAGCTTCCATTTATCTGGTGGGTTTCTGTGCACAGGACCAAAAAGGAGCTGCTGGGTCACGGACAGACTCCTGCAGCTGTTTCTCACTCACCTGTACCTGCCAAGCCCAGAGGAAAGCTGAGCAAAGGTGCATTTCATGCCCTTCCTGCTCTTAGTATCCTATCCTATCTCTTATTGCAAGTTTAGCTGCCCCACCATTTTGTGTTTGTTCTGCATTAATGCCATACTGCACCCCTTTATCAGCAATGACACGTCGGAAGCGCTGGCCTGCGGGGGTGAACACTGCTGCTGTACCTCAGGCTTGCTCTTGTCACGTGCCTTGCGTTGGGGATTCTGTCAAGTGTGAAGAAGCCAGAAGTGACTGTCATGCAGTAGTGCTGTGCTGGCTTCTGAGCTGTTAGGAGCCTGTAGCCCCACTGGCCTGTGGGCTGTTTGCTCTGTAGGTCTGTGCTGCCATGCCTTGTGGAGCCAGCGTGCTGCACGCTCAGAATGCAGCGGCTGAGCCCTGAACAGCACTGTGCTCTTTATGGCCTCAGTGGGTTTAAGCAGCCTCACCTCTTGTGAAGTCAGGGGTTCAGGATCTACAGTGAAATTGTTTGGTTTCGGGGGGTCTTACACGTCAGCTCAACCTATTTGTTGCACCTGAAATGATGTTAGCACTCCTGCTTTTGACTAGCTGTCCTTCACTGGCTTTGTGTGTGAGAAGTTTATGACCCTCTGACGTGAGCAGAGATAAGAAAACATAGCTGAGTATTGTTTGGTTTTGGGTTTTGTTTATGAGGAAAGGGTACATTTTCTTAGTTTTTCTTCTGTGTGGTGAAGAGTCGCTGTAGGGCCTCTTGAAAGGATAAGAAATGTTGCATGTTGTGTTCTTGTTCAAATTTGTGTTGGGATCTCCTTGCTGTCAGGGATAGAATTTGCTTGCCCTCTATGTAACCTCAGTTACTGAGGCGCCTGTACCTGGGGAGTAGCTGAAAGGTCTGGGAGTCAGCTGAAAAACTGCAATGGCTTTGGAACTGACATTAAGTTTTTTTGGATTGGCTCTGGTGTAAGGATTTTGCATGAGTATAATCTAAACTGGGTTCTTAGCTGATTTAGTTTAACCAGTATAAGAGGCTCAGGGAATACTCTTGTGTCAGAATAGCTTATTTTGGGTCAGGTAAACAAATAGAACTGTTGTGCTTCTACAAAAAGAAGCAGAGTCTTTAGTTTTCCTTTAATTGATGAAGATAATTGAAAAGAAGTATCTTCAGTAGGACCCTGATAAGTCTTGTGCAGATGAGCTGAGTTTACCCAAATAGTTACCTGTTCACCCCATGCCTCACCCCATGGGCAGTCATGCTTTGTTTACATGCAAAACATTTAAAAACAACTGGGTAACTGCTTTCAGTTTGCTTTGTGTGGTTGAAATGAATCCAGAAATACAGCAGGAGGTGATGGAGACTTTGTCAGTCTTTGAAGACGTAAAAAGAGTGGACTCTGTCCTAATAAGTGCAAATAATGATCTGTTAATGGTATAGTGATGATTTCAATACTGAATTAAGGTTGGGTGAAATAGAAGTACTTCCTTATGGATACGTGCAAATGACTATTGAGTAAGTTGGAGGTGTGAAGCTCAATACATTCAGTATGCTGCTGCATTAACTCTGCAGCCATTTTCCTCAAAGCAGAAACAAGGCAGACCTTCCATACCTAATGAGGTGGGTGATGCTGAGTGTTGTGCTTGGACAGTTACTGTGCAACATAGGATGTGCTGCAAGCTTATGCCCACCCATGCTCCTCTGGTTTGCCTTGCTGCAATTTGTATGCCAGTCCCTACCACAAAAGAAGCTTTGAAAACGTACAGGAGATGCTTTATACACGTGTATAACGTGTGATGCTTTAGAGCCTCTTGTGGTGCCTGTCTGATCTGACAGGGCCCTGACTTTGACAGAAGTGTTTTGGCAGCCTGAGCACAGAGCTCTGAACAGCAAAACAAGAAAACATCTGGTCTCTGTTGCTGTTTTAGAAACACTGGAAGACTATTTAGTTGCATAACCACTAATATATAATAATATGTATGGTGAGCTCAAATGAGTACCAGAAATGTAGGAATGTTTGAGTGTTGTCTTGTAATGACCCAGCACCTGCCTGTGAGGCTGAGACTGCATTTGGGTTACTGGCCCTAGCACGGGTGAAGATGCAGCTCTTCAGTAAGGAGTGCTAATGCTCTGTTTGCTCTTACGTGCTCTTTGTTTGTGCCTAAAAGCATATTCTTGACTGACAGAATGAAGTTCCTGCTTATTTCAGAGAGCATTGTCCTACCTGGGGGTTTAGAGTGAGCTGAAGCTGTCAGAGAAACAATTACTTTGATCTTGAAGGAGAAGGTGATGTTATTGTTGAAGCAGCAGGATAGAAGTAGGTTAAATTTAATGTGCCATCTTTCTCATTTTGCAGCATGCAAGTCACTTAATTTTTAACTCTAGGTCTAAGTAAATGTGGCTCTTCTGAGCAAATGTAAGAGATGTTGGGTGCTCTTGGACTGAGGGCACACTGTTGTTTGTTTGGTTAGTTGGAGCCTCTCCTATTTGTACCATAGAAATGACAGCAATTGCAAGGTGAGAGCATGTTTGGAAATTGAACCACTGTTTTAACTACACAGCTGAGTGAGGATGTGGAGCGAGTACCTGAAAACCCAACAGATGAGAGAGGAGGAGAGATGGAAGTTCATGAAGATTCCAGCTCTGTTATTTTACCAGGTGAGACCCATGGACTCAGAAGTTACCCACTTTAAGAACCTGATAAGCTACTTCTGTGTGGGGGTTTGGATGGGGCCTTTATTTTTATATTGCACTTCTGAAAACAAAACTCAAGAGTAGGTGAACGTTTTCCTTGCATGTATTGCCAGAAGAACAGGCAAATGCAAGTAGTGTGGGGAAAGCAGTGTCAGTGTCCAAGTGAGACCAGACCAGTGTGAAGATCTTTAGAGAATAAGCTCTGAAGGCAATGAATATATGAGAGATTGGGTCAGCACTTTTCTACCTGTAATTGGAAGAGTCCTCTTGTCAAAGTTTCTGCAGTATGCACAAGAGGCTACGATCTAGACTCCCAAAATGAGAGGTAATAGATATCTATTCTACCATGGTAGAGTTGAAATGCAGAATTGGAATATAAAGTCTCTGCTGGTGCATTGCTGAGTGTGTAAGACTGAGAGGGCGGAAGGGAGTTGTTTTTTCCTGGAGGAGGATTGACCACCAAGAGACTTTTTTTCTTATGAACTTTGGACTTTGTTTCTGAGTTGTCCTTAAAAATAAACCTTGTTTCCTGCCTGCCATGTCCTTAAGTTGGATGCCAAGTTCTACTTGTGAAAAAGAGGCACAGTCTTTGGGTGATTAGGCCTTGTGCTTTAGAAGGAAGCATTGGTCTAACTGATCATCAAGACCAGAAATAGTTGTGTTTTTTTTAAATCAAGCTGATTTTGAGGTTTACTTTTCTCTGAAGTATTTGATCTTTAAATGAACACTATCTAAATTCAGCCCAAATCTGTATTTTAAAGTCCTAATCCATATTCTGTTTGGTTTCAGATAGTGAACTGGGTACCACTGCCCCTTCTTTGCGTTTCAGCAAGACCTGCCTAAAGAATGTTTTTTCAGTAATTCTCCTGTTTATTTATCTGCTGCTCATGGCTGTAGCTGTGTTCCTTGTCTACCAAACCATCAGTGACTTCAGGGAGAAGCTCAAGCACCCAGTGATGTCTGTCTCTTACAAGGAGGTGTCCTTGTATGATGCACCTGGTAAGACTGGTGAAAAACAATTTAACCCATTTTGCTTGTTACATTTATTTTAGGTAGTTCTCAATTTTTGATGTTGATTCTCCAGGGCTCAGAGTGCATGTAGTGCTTTGACCCTGGTTTTTCACTTCCTGTTTTTTAATCTGTGTTGTGTTTACCTTGCATGGAAATGTTAATGTGATAGGGAGATTTTGGAAGCTTTCATGCTACTAACATGAATGACAGCAGCTGTGGAGCATTATGCAACATGTAGGGTTGCATAAGAAGGGTTTTCAGACTCTAGAATGAGTCCTTTTTTCTGGAAAGAAGGAAAATACTTTGGAAATATTCCCGAACTGTGTCGTGCAAACAAGGTAGCACATAGGATGTGTGTCAGGACCTCAGTGCTGCACTGGACAGGGAGATGCAGCTGACAGGAAAGAAGGTGAATTTCTCAAACTGACTGCAAAACAACCACGGGGCCACTCTCTGGTTCTGTACTGTGTTGTTTACAGCTTGGTATTACATCAGTAGGCAATGAAAATGTGAGGTGACTGCAGGGAACAGTGTTGGCATAAAGATGCAGTGTGGCACCAGAAAACTGCTGCAGTTTGTGGGGAGGGATTACACCACAGGAGTGTTTTTGAATAATGAGTTCTATCATTATTATTTTTTAAAATTAGCAAGTAATCATTCATAAATAGAGCTGTGGTAGCAAGTGCAGCTTGAATGGTCTTAGGTAATTTTCCAATTTTAAAAACACCCACTTTTGTTTGAAGTGTAACAACACTTTACAAACAAACACTCCAGTAGTTGTGCTGACAGGTGGGCGTTTCATGTTGTTGCTATATTCTTGTGGTGGCTTTTCTGTATTCCTGTGTGGTCTGTTAGGCTCAGCTCTGTAGGTAGGTCCATATGGATCTGACTGCAAGAGCAGCTTGGTTGTTTTGTTTTTTTTTCTCTCTCCACGTGACCTTTTCATACAGCAACAAGATGAAAATGTCATTTAAAGAAGCAGAGCAAGGTATCATCAGGGACCCCTGTCAGACTGGAGAACCTAAATTACAGTAGCCCTTCACTTCATTGCTCTGTTAAAGTGCTGAGATGGCAAGCTGCAAGCATGTAGCACTGAAGAAAGGGATACAGCATTTTTAGACTGATGTGCTGACTGCTTTGATGTCTCACGTTTTGGCAGACAGGTCATCTCAGTTGTGCAAGTTAATCATACCTAGTAATGCAAATCATGATTTTTTTGATAGTTTGTCTAGATTATTTTCAAGCAAGTCTGTTGCCATTAATAAATGTGGTGTATGTGGCATAAGAGGACTTTTTGTTTTGGGCCTTGTATTTTGCTGGCCTTCTATAGCTGAGGTGACTGAGGTTCTTTTAATGCCTGCCACTGGTCTGAAACAGTAGGTTTATGGTATCTATGAATTGCCATACAGGTGAAGTAGTAACCTACCTACTCAGTGATCTTAAGTAACAAGGGATTATAGCAGGTAGTTATGTCAGATGGCTTTGATTTTTATCATGACATTGTACTCAGTGAACAGAAGATGCTACACGTTCTGAAGAGCATATTTTCACTTCTCTTAGGTCAGCCAGGGATCTTTGATCTGTCATGTATAGTACATACATTATTTCCAATTAAAATTCAACATGTTAAATGATAATATCTGAAAACATGTAGATGCTGATGTGCTAAGTGACCCATTTGACTTCAGGAGTCTCCTGACTTACTTTACACATTCGTCTCATTTGGGATGAGAGGGACTGATGTTATTGGCTGCTGGCTTGTGGGAAGACTTGGGAAATATAGTAGCTTCTGTGAACCTTGAATTGTTGTAACAGAATATGAACACTGAGTTTTTCAGTGCATTGTGGGGATTCTGTCCTGAGGCAGCTGGCAGTGGCTGAAGCACATGGTTTAATTTGATTGTTTTGCTGAATCTTGAGGATAGCTCAGGACCGTGTGGGATTAAATCCCAGAATTAAAATCTATGTACTTGAGAAAGAAATTGTCTCTCTTCAATGTTTCTTCTCCCAAAACAGGTATTGCCTTTTACCCAGGCAAGGCTCAGCTGCTTAGCTGCAAGCATCACTACTACGATCACATTCCACCCCTGATAAATCCAGGTCAGCCAGGAGACATTGAGTGCACCACTCAGAGAATCAACTACACAGATCCTTTTACTAATCAAACTATGGTAATAATAATCATATCAGAGCAAAGCTTACTCAGTAAGGGGTTTTTGGCTTGTAGTGGTATTTGAAAGTAAAAATATCTACGAAGTGCTGCAGAAAATCCTTGCTTCTAGGTTTTTTTTCAAGCCATCTGTCCTTTTTTGTTTTCAGAGATGTAGAAGACCCCAGTCAGTGTGTGTGTGTGTTATGGAAAATCAGTGGTCGAGTGGGTGTGTGCAGTGTGAAAACCTGAATGGGACAAAAGAAGTAATTTTTCACAATTAAACACTTGCTTCATTTCTCTCTTAAATTAAGTGGCAAGTGTACTCCTTGACATAATAACTCTAGCTTTGACTGAAAGCAGTAACAGTTACTCTGTCAAAGCAGGAAGCTTCTCTCTTTGTGTGTGTTTGCTGGAAACTGCATGCTATTTTTGTCACAGCTGGGGAAAATCTGAAATGGGCACTAAGTGTTTCGTTACACTGAAATTCTGTGAGCCAATAATATGGGTACATTGAGTGATAGTATGTCTTGAATTGCCCTTTAAACTGCAGGTAACGTAGCTTCTGCATAAATAAATGTTCAAAAACTAAAGTATTAAATAGGACTATTTGTATCTAAAGTGATTGCTCAGATTTTTTTTAAGGAAACTAAATGTGAGCCAACAAGCTCTCTAGGTGACTGTTTGGTCACTTTTTTTCTCATAATGTTCTGCCTCTCGTCACCATTTCTTTCTGGAAAGCAGCTTCTTAGTTTATTTCAAAGTAATATTCTAGGTGCAAATCTAATTGAATTTCTGCCACTAATATACTCTTTTGGCATGTTTTCACACACTAAGAACCTGCATTTTCTGCTCTGTGGTAGATTGATGTAGAAGCTTGCTGATCCAGTAGGCTCTTGTCCTACAATGGGATGTGGAGGCACCGAGGCAGAGACCTCTGAACTACGTAGAGGCCTCTTCAAATTGGTTGGGACCTTTTGCAAGCAGTAGTTTGCTGTTCAGTTCAATGACTGCACTACTTGAAGTTGTATTCTGCCTTTTTCTTGTGGTTTGGGTTTTTTTTGTTTGTTTGTGGTTTGTTTTGGTTCTTCTTTTTTCCTTTCAGCAGCTTGTTTGAGGTGATGGGGGCTGTGAAACTGTTCCTCTTTCTCAAGGAGAAGCCTGATGTTTTACACGTCAGACTCCACATTAACTTTTTTCAAGTCAAGAGCTGAAAGTTCCTAGACTTTAGTGCTCAAAACAGTTTTGATTGTCCTTCTGCAGAGTGCAGGTTGCAGGGCCTTGAATGGTAACTCTACATGAACCCAAAGGACCATGATAGAACTAAAGCAGATTTCTTAGAAAACCACTAAATCTTGATGTAAGGGTTTAATTTTTAAGCTAAAAGGAGGGATTCAATTGACATTCAATTGACAATAGCCATGTACTTAGTAGTGGCTAAGAAAATCTCAGTAGGTGTCAGATTTCTGTGGAGTCTTAGTGGCAGATGGCAAACTTCTCAACAGGGAAAGA
>NW_008595946.1:7827-24955 GCF_000691845.1 Merops nubicus
GTGACTCTCACCACCTCTCTGCTTGCCTGCAGAAGTATGCTTTGGTTGTTCAAGGCCCTCGTGATGTGAAGAAAAAGGAACTGGTATTTTTGCAGTTTCATTTAAATGGAACAGACCAAGATTTTAGTGCCATTGACTACCTTCTGTTTTCTTCTTTCCAAGAATTCATTAACAGGTATGTAAACGGATGAGCCTGTACCTGCATTGAACTTGGTATTCATACTCTCTTTTTCACTCATGTTTATACCCTCTGTTTGTTTTGGTTGTAATGTTTGGGTTACATTGATGCTCTTTCATGTCTAAGTTTACTAATCTTAGTTTTTAGAAAATGAGGTGAGGAGATTTTCAATGACAAAACCTGCCCTTCAGGTGTCCTTCAGTCATTTGTTGCTGCAGTTCTAAAAGTTTGAAGTTTGTGCTGATTTGCTGCTGGGGGTGGTCAGGAAGTGTGCTGTCCCAGGTGGTGCTCAGCAAGGGCCTAAGCACCCTGTTCCTGTCACTTTTCTTAGAGCAATTGCTGTCAAGATCAAATCCCTTCATTGATTTGTTGTGCGTTTTTTTTGGTTTTTTTTTTTAAGATTATATTTCTTTGTATGACTGTCTTTATGTAAGATTCTATAGGCTCATGTAATTTCATAGTTGGAGTTTTCAAAATTGCTTTGTATTGTTTTGACATTGGTGCTGTTGGAGTGACTGATGAACTTTCTAATTTTAACAGGAGTGGAATGAATCCTGTCTTGAATTTTCTTGAAAGCCCCACCCTTTTCCCCACCTTGTGAGAATAAATTCCTTACTGAATTGTTTAATTTTGCATTCATTTAAATGGAAATTCTGTTCTGCTCTCTGGATCCACATTAAAAGCTAAACAGGAGACAGATACTAGTCACAGTGAGACCTAACAGAAAGGCTTAATTTGGTAATAGATACTCAGTGAAAAGAGACAGGGGATAAAGACCATATGCAGAACAAAATTAGGTGAGAGAGGGGAAGAGGAATAACAGCTGTTATCATAAGGAAGCATTCTGGAGGCTTGGACAGGATTGTCCTGGGAGTATTTTACCTCAGTACCTCTGGGTGGCCAAAGAGCCATCACCTGAATTTGCTTTTCAGAAAGCATTTCTGCTTTAAGTGAATGAGAGTTCTTACATCACTAAGTGTTTTCTGTAACTTATACTAAAGCACCTCATAAAATTCCAATGTTTGGGATATTTTAGGGTGAGAAAATACCAGTGAAGAGTAGTGATGTAGAAAGTGCTACTTGTTTCCTCTGTGTTATTTTTTTCTGAGTTTTGTGGCTTGTGCCACAGTTAGAGGTATGTTTGGTGGGACCCTTTCCAGCCAGGTGCAGGCACAGCTCTGCCTGTGGTACAGGTCAGAAGCACTGCCTGAGACCAGCCCTTGTGAAGCACAGAGCAAAAGCCATGGCTGTGTGGCATCTGGTTCCTGGCTCTTTGCAGAATGAGCCACCTTACCAAGATGCAACTTGGTCTGGGCATACTCAGGTCTTGGAACCCCCATTTCTGCACTTGTTGGATCAATTTGTAGATAAGCCATGTTAAAGACCTGTTTCTTCCCAAATTAAAGCATGTATGTCCTACTTAAGTTGGCAGCATTAAAAGCCATGGCTGTGTGGCATCTGGTTCCTGGCTCTTTGCAGAATGAGCCACCTTACCAAGATGCAACTTGGTCTGGGCATACTCAGGTCTTGGAACCCCCATTTCTGCACTTGTTGGATCAATTTGTAGATAAGCCATGTTAAAGACCTGTTTCTTCCCAAATTAAAGCATGTATGTCCTACTTAAGTTGGCAGCATTCCTGAGGTGCTGCTGTGCCCAGTGCTTATGCCGGGTTGTGCAGAGGCAGGTTAGCCGTGCAGGACAGCTGGAAGCAGTGCTGCAAAGGGCCTAGCTTCAAGACTGTTTGTGCCACTGCAGAGGAATCAGTAAGAGCCATTTATAAGCTGCCTGGGAGAAACCTGGATCACAACCTCCTACCTCCTGGTCTGTCAGGTGGAACAAGTTAGGTGGCAGAACTGACCCCTGAAGAGATGGGGAAGTGTCACTTTCTTCCTGGAGAAGCTGTCTCCTCTCAGTGTTGGAAGGCACCAGAACTGAAGCTGGGAGAAGGCTGAGCTTGGCTTCTGTTCAGAGCAAAGGAAGAAGTTAGGAAATGGTGGTGTCTGTCTGGGGCTGCATCCTTTGTGCCTGTTTGCAGCAGGTAGTAGGAATGCAAGTTAAAACTGATCTTGAACTTATCCAGATGAGAGTGAAATTGGCAAAAGTACACAGGCCTTACCTGCAGTGAGAGCCAGTGGTGTGCAAGAGCCCAGTAGTGTCTCTCCTGTAGCATTCTCCAGATCTTGGTACAGATGGGTGGCTTGTCTTGCTCAGTATTGTGTATTCTGTCCTGATGTCCCAGGGCCTGAACTGGAGAGGCTCAGGGCAAGTTGAAATGTTTTTTTTTTCCTCCTGACTATGAAGTGCCTGTGAAACCTCATGCGTATATGGAATGTGCTCATTCTGTCCAGTGTCCAGCAGAAGAGAAAATAGAAATGATTTTGGGTTCATCAGTAGATGCTAAATTTAGTTGATGAGAAGTCTGGACTAAGATAGCTGTAGAAACTGTTCTGTGTCCTTCCATATGGCCTCTAAAATCAGTAACTGGCTGCTGTTAACCACTTTTCCTAACAAAGTGTCTTGCTTAGTGGTTATGAGAGTATACTTTTAGCACTGTGTCCAGCAATTCATGTAAAGTGCCATCAAAGATGCTGAGATGTATGCTAAAGCTTGTGAGATATTGTAGTTAGAGGTTTTTTTGCCATGGCTGCAAACAGCTTACGTTGTGCTGGGCAGCAGACTGCTATAAAATATACATGTAGGTTATTCCATCATCTTAAATCACAACTCAACCCCCCCTGGAATTGGTGAGAAGAGTCCTGGTGCACCTACATCAGACATAATCCTTCCTGTGTAGGCAGGATTATGCACAGCTCACTTTAGCGTTAAACAGCAACCATAGTATCAGTGAAGGCCACTGCAAACATCAGCAATAATAAAAATGGCACATCATAGAGAATTGGATCTTTCAAGGGTTTTTTGAAGCCTAGCAAGTGGTGAGGACTCAAGTAAGGTCCAGTTGTTTCTGTCAAGGGTTTTATTCTTTGCAGCTCTTCTGTTAGAATTGGATGGACAGAGTATGTGAGGCTGGCACTGCTTGCTGGTGTTGTTCTGGCCTTCCCAGAACACTGCTGGCTGTGTGCTGCTCTTGGCCTGTGTGTTGGAGGGGTACTGCCACTGGATTTCTGCTTTTTTGGTTTTTTTAAGACAGTGGCAGCTGCTGTCTATGCCATATTAATTGGAGGGAAGGAAATAATTAAACCCTTACAAATTAAAAAAAAAAAAGTGTAACTAAAAATACAGATTGCTTTCCTGAGCTCTTCTTAGGATAATACATGTGTTTAAGAAGAAACCCTCTGAATGGGTTACTGACTAGACTATTGTTAGCATAGTGTGTAAAATAACACACAGTCATGTGAAATGATGAATACCAGCCTGAACAGGTCAGAGATTATTTAAGGCTCTGATCAGAGCTCCATGTGCATGTCTCTGGTCTGGATTGCTGTGTGCAGAGAAATAAATTAGCACATGGAAGGGTTGAGACTCTTGGTATTGCAGCATCTGAGCCTTTATGAGATCCCATGGCTGCCTGAGAGTTTGCCAGTCTAGGGAAGAGCAAAAGCAATAACCATGAATTGGGTTTGACTGGCCTGTGGTTTTGGCTCTTGCTGCTGCTTTGGAATCTGCTGGTGGGATGTCCTCAGCTGCCTGTGGCTGTTATGGGTTGGTCCATAGAGATTGCTGGTGTTGGAAGGATCCACTGCAGTGCTGCAGCCCGGGCCAGAACTGGGTTAGGAGCTCCCAGCACTGGGACACACAGAGTCTCCAGTGGCCTGCTGTTGATCAGGCTGTGCTGGGGCAACGGGCTCCCTTAGTTCAGGCTCTTGGTGGTGACCAGGGAGCATTGGCTGGGAGGAGACCAGGGCTTTGTAGTTCACCCTCAGTGAGAGAGTGGCACTTGTCTCTTCTTGCTGGGATGTAGGAATTTTTGCATGGTCTTGAGGGACCATTAATACCCTGGGAGAGCCTGGTGCAGCCTATTCCACTGGTCTGACTGCACGTCTCAAGGACAGACAGTGTCACAGCTAAAAGAACTTGCTGAACAAAAATAAAATAATATGCAGCCTTTGGAGGTTTTCTGTCTTTGGGGTGAAGAGGTAATTAAAAGAAACTGCCTGGATAATCACTCTTCAGCTTGAAGTCTCTTGCCTGCCTTGTGTTCACTTAGGTGTGTGTGGTTTTTAAGCAGGGTTATTTGTCCTCTGCTGTCATTTGTGCAGAGCTTGTGTGTCTGCTCTGCTGCCCTCCTGGCCTTTTTCTCCTGACTCTGTGGCAGTGGTCTGGCACATGCAAGGAGATGCCTTCTCAGATCACTTCTCTGCAGCTTCTCCTAAGATGTTATTAATCTTTCAAGCCTACAATTACTGCTGAAGTCAAAGCCTGCTTCTGCTGCCTGCTGACGTGTAAGTTGTGGCTGTATGCTGTGCCATAACCTCCTGCCTCAGCTTTTCCACAGGGGTTTGGAAAGCTTTTCTAGGATGCTGTATTTAGTCAGGCATTAGGCATATGACTGGCTGGCAGAGTGCTAATTCTATATGTTCCTCTGAGTGGCAGAGCATTGTGCTCTTCCACACTGTTCCAACAGCTACTGCTGCACCTACAGGCTGAAGAGGCACAAAATCATCCTCAGATGAGGTCTCCCTGTATCACTGGTTTGCACGGTGAGGAGCAGTCAGGCAGTGGGTGGGCTTTATTCTTGCCCTTTGTCCACGTCTTCTGGCAGGGGTTACAGAGGTACACTGCCATTCTAAACAAAAGATACATGGACATATGTTACAAAGAGACAAAGATACTCCTACCTTGCTAAAACACTCCTGGAACGTTCTCTGTGTTGATGGGTGGCAAACTGTGCTCGTTCTCTCCAGAAACACATCTCCTTTCTTTTTATATACAGAGTGGAGTTCTGTGCTTGAGTCCACCACCTGAAGCCCTGACTTGAGAGCAGTGCCTTTGTTGGGTTTTGCCTTCCTATGAACATGGGTTCTCATCCATTAAGCCTCAGCAGGCAATATAGCAAAGTAGCCATCAGTATCCTTTTGTCAGTACCCTTTTATCAGTGTGTGCTTCTTCTGTCTTGTTTGTAGACAAGGCACCCTGGTTTGTAAGAAGAAAAGGAGCCCCAATTCTGAAAACTGAAGTAAAATACAGGAAAAGTGCAAATCCACTCAGTGCTAGCACAGCACAAATCTTTCTGAGTGGTCTGTTCTCTGGGAGAAGAGCTTGCTGCTTCTGCTCTGCGTTTTTTCTTTACCTCTTAACATTTTTCTCCTGAAAGACCAAAATCTCTTAATCAGCTCCCAACAGACCCAGTCATGCACACACCCTCTGCCATACAAGCAAAGTATACTTGTTCCCTTCACCTAGGAAGATGGGTTTAATCCATGTCAAAACCCTTTCCCTTGTCTCACAGATACATCCCTGATGTATCTCTGCAGCCTGAATTCTATCTTAGTAAAAATCAGCAGCCTTTGCTTTAATGGTTCAGGACCCATCACAGTGTTTTACCTGTTGATTTCAAATGAAACCTTGTTGAAAAAGCAGCTGCATAGCCAGGCTTATTTTGTAGAGATGACATGAAAGTGGCTAAAATCACTACTGAGTGATTTTATCAAGTACTGAGGAGCTCCAAAGAAATAGTGTGCTTAGTTCACTGTGTCCTGTGCAACTGGTAGAGAAAGGATGTAGGCCAGATGTGCCTTAGATTTACCTCCTTATTTATGTTATTTACCTCTTTTACCTCACAGCATGGCAGGTATTGGAAATCCACTGTGGCTTGTGGTCGTGATATTAAAAAACCTACACAAACCAACCCTGCTGTTTTGGGGCTACAAATACCTGTGATTGCACACTGAGAAAACAGCCTTGTTAGTGCAGGTGGGAGCCTTACACCAAGGGTATAGTGCTTCCAAAATAATGGGAATGCACTGAATGTAAATTTCAAAGCATTTTAAGTATGTGTGCATTTGCAACCAGTTCATGTGCATCCTAGAGCTGGGGTGAAGTAGCCTGCCCTGCTTCTAGGTTGGTCCTTCCATCTTTTGCTCCCTAGCACCATGTGAAGTTCCTGGGGCCCTGGCTCTGCTGCTTTCTGTCCCAGAGGTGACAGAGGAGCAGAACGAAGCTCCCCTTGTAAGGCAGAACAGTCCCGAGGGGCAGGCAGGGCTGGGGGCTGGTAAGGAACCAGGTAAGTCTTCTGCAGTCAAGAACATGGGCATGTAAGAGCTGCTGCTCATCAGAACATCACTCCATGCACCATTTTAGATATGCTGAACTTTAGCCATTGAAACAGTGGAGGGAAGTGTGCAGTGCCTGTAGGTCTGGCCTTCTCTTGCCTACAGTGCTCAGACACCACTCTGAGTTCGGTCAGTAAAGTCATGGTCTTTTTCTTTCAGTCCAGAAAAAGCAGAGTTCATGAAGGACTGTGAGAGTTCATACTCCAGATGGAAGTTTTCTGGAGGCTTTCGAACTTGGGTCAAGATGTCCTTGGTGAAGACAAAAGAAGAGGATGGTAGTGAGACTGTCGAATTCAAACAGGAGGTAAAAAAAAATTCATTTCTCAGGAAGGCTGTTTTGGGACTGCTTAGTTTAAGAACTAGTTACTGCAACAGTTTTTGTGATAACTGGCCAACAGAACCAGTTCTTGGGGCAAATAGCAATATGAGTTGGAAGAAAGGTGGGTTAGTTGTTTAAGAGAAGTCTCGTGAGCTTGGTCTGTGTTTCATTGCCTCCATTGCATCATTTGCCATTGAGCAGTTCTGGCTGTACAGTTAGTTCCATTCTTTCCCAACATGGGGAGATTCTGTGAAAGCAAAATGTCTTGAGGTGTGGCCAGCTGTTGTTATAGCCTCATGAGGCATCTCAGGAGAACACCTGGGAGGCCAGAAAGTCCAGGTTTTGAACATGTTACAGGTGACACTTGTAGTCTGAGGTAAGAGTCCAAAGAGACCAACATAAAAATATTAATACAGCTACTTTTAGTTCAAGGTGGGGAACAACTGCCAAAGGAATTGTCCAAATAGCTAGTATTGAAAGAGGTGTTGCTTAGCTTACTGCAAGGGTGGATGTTGGACTGAAGGAGGTAAATATAAGCCTTGTATCCTTTGTAGCATTCTCATGTTTGCTCTTTGTTTGGGTCTGAGATTTTTAGGTGTTGAGAATTCTTAGAAACATGGAGTAACTTAAATTAATGCATCATTTAAAACTAGAAAATATGCACATAGAAGAAGGAAACTTAACTGGAGACGAAAAGAGTTTGACTTTCATGCCTGTTCTGTTCACATTAATGAACAGGAAAACAGTTATGTTTTGAGTTTTTCATGCTCCTAGTGTTGGTTGAAGAGGGTGTCATCAGTGGTGAGGAATGCAAATTTTAAGAGCAGTCCTTTCCAGAGACTACACCTTCTCTTAGTCCACTTTATGGAGGTCAAAATGAAGCAGAATCTTCAGTTCTCCTATCTTTAATTCTCACAGTTAGGACATTACATGGCAAAGCCTTAATGGAAGAGCAGAGCTGTGACTGTGAGGTGGGTACCCTCCTGTTCCCCTGGAGGAGAACAGAGGCAAATTCTAGAGTTGTGCAAGTCTGAAACTAATGCCTTAGTTCAGAGGAGGGAAAGGTCAGTCAGCTACTGCCATGAAAGCACTAACAGCAGTTGTCTGTCCTTCATCACCTTTATCTCTTCCTGTGTGGTACTTACCAAGTGTAGGAGTTTTGAAAGTTCTCCTGTGTGTGCCCACATCTAACATGTCTCAAAGTGGAAACAAAAAACTGACTGAAACTCAGAAAAATATTGGCTTTTTGTGCCCATGAACATCCATTTAGTCCAGCAGTTATGGACTGTCTAGTCATCTGGATAGGTGAAACCTGTGTTGGCTTTTTGGTTTGGTTTTTGTGGGTTGGTTTGTTTGTTTTTAATAAAACCCAGGAAATTCCTAGGAAATAGGAATCGGTACAAATGCGAATGTTGAGTTTCAGATCCCTATTAATAAGACAGTAGAAGGTGGAGCAGCTCACACACGTGTGGCACTTGCTTTGTTTGCCAGTACCATGTCTGCTCAGAATGCATAAGGAAGTCCACTGGCCTGTCAGACAGAGAGGTGGAATGTCAGAAAGAGGGACACAAACATGAGGTCAGACAGCACAGGTCAGGAGCCTGGTGACTAGCCCAGCAGTCATTACTTTGTCTTGATTCTTTCCCATGGCCTTCATTTAGCTTTGAGTACTGCTTGGTTTCCTGGTGTGGGGTTTTTGGGAGGTGTGTAGCTGTGATGATTGTATGCTGCAGGAACGAAAGGAGCTGTACGAGTAGAAGGCTGAGGCTGCAGCAAAGGTGTGTGACCAGGGGATGTGAGGTGCTGAGCTCCTGTGTGCTCTCACTGGACAGTGTTCCAGCTCCTGCTTCTAGGTGTTTGCAGCCTAAAACCTGATCAGGGCAGGGTGTGTGGAGAAGACATAGAAATCTTGAAGTATTTGTAAACAAACTAATCTGTGGTAGATGGGAGGTTGTGTAGTAGGCCACCCTTCATGTAATGAGGCTGCTTGTAAGGTGGTGAAAATTGGAGACTGTGTAAGGGCTTTCTGTCACTTCAGCCTTCCTCTACCTGGACCAGCAGGTTCCCAAAATACGGAGAAGGGTTTCCCCCATCTGCCTCATGTTCCTCTCACAGCCCTGAAATGAAGTGACAACACTGCTGAACTCATTCAGTACAGCATTAAACTAATGTAGGAAGAAAAGCAGCAGTCCCTTGGGCACACACCAAGCTGTTAACTACTGCTTTGAGGGCAGAAGGGAGAGGTCCATCCATCACTTGTTGAGCTGTAACTCCAGCGTGCCTCCCTGTTGGTTAACTGGCTCTTGAGCAGTTTATATTGTCTCTTAGCAGCAGGGGGGTTGGTGCAAACCATGCTGTTATTGCCTGCCTACAGATCCCCCACAGTTCCCTCTGAGCTTTGGGGGGGGTGTTACACAACAACATAAATGGTTTTCTGAGGCCTGATGTCTTAATACTGTCCTGACTGTGGTTTAAGTGGTGAAGACTGTGGTTTCATGTGGCTGTGACATTGACCTGGCATCTGAAGCTGGACCCTGGTGAAATGGTGCTAAAGCTCTCTACCAGTCAGCACTGGTTTCATATGGCAACCCTGTTAATGGGCAGTACTGGGGAGTATGGTTTTAATTGTTAACATCTGGGCTTCTTTCCCATCCATTTTCATCCTGCACTTCCTGGATCTTCTAGTTTAATCTACAACTTTTTTTTTTTTTCTTAAAAAGTGTTTTCCTGCCAGCATTGTGTAGTTCTCTGGTAGATAAAAGTGACTGAGCATTCATTCATGAGAACTTTCCAAATGCTGAATTCCACCAAGGAAATAAACTTTGTAAATGAAATTCCCTTCATTGAAAGGGAAAAACTATGCACTAAAATAAAGGCCCTGGCTCCCAGTGTAAAAATGGTATTGCAGGGTTTTACTGAGAAATAGGGAAAGAATATGACTGTGAGGCAGGTGGAGGAAACTGCCCTTTCCATGTTTTGGGAGCCTTTCCATGTTTTGGGAGCCTGTTGCCCCAGGTAGAGGCTGAACTGAAGTCCCTACAGCTCTGCTGTTCCCACCTTCCTGCATACCTCTTGTGCTGCACACAAGTCTCATTACAGCACTGAATAAACTAACCTGCAGATTGGCTTTTGTTCCTTCCCCCCAGACCAGCGTCGTTAACTACATTAACCAGAGAGCTAAACCAAGAAGTGACCAGCTGTTTTTTGTGGTATTTGAATGGAAAGATCCTTTTATACAGACTGTTCAAGATGTGAGTAAAACCCCACTCCTTTTTTTGAATTGTTGCTGGACTGTACACCAAAATTTATTCCAAAAATGATTCCAAAATTTGGGTTTAAGCAGTAATTTTATATTCAGTAATTTATATTCTGCAGAGGTCAAGACCATCTGATGCCTTTCTATGGCCTGGTGACACTTGGCATCCTGTTTGCAGCTAGAGGTCCATGTAATTGAGAAAAGGATGTCCCTGTGTTTCTAGCAGAGTAGCTTCAGGCCAAGGCTGAATTTTTTGCTTAAGTGTGCTTGGAGAAACTGATTTCTTGACTTTTAGTCATCAACAAGCAAGGAACCTAGGCTTAAATCATCATCATAAAAATAGCATAGCATTTTGGTACTGCATTCAAACACACTAAAAGCCATTTAGAATTGAGCTCAGTCTGCTGCAGCCAGAGGTGGGTGATGTACCTGAGAAGCCCCTGGCGTGCTCAGGGGTGTGCTGCAGGCACAGGCACCTTCTAAGCAGGTGAACTTGTTTCACGAGCACTAACAAACACTGCAAGCCTGTGTAAGACCTCCTGGCTGGGGTGGTGACCAGGTGGCACTGTGCTCAGGCTGGCTGTCAGGAGTCCCAAAGCTGTGCATTGCTCACTGCTGCCTGAGCCCAGCCCTGCTGGCCTCCCCGAGACCCCTGGAGCCACCCCTGTGCCCAGCGGGGCCAGGAGACCCGCCAGCTACACAGGAGGTGCTGCTTCTGGCTTTGCCTTCTGCAGGACCTTCTTCAGTGTGACTGCTTGTTACTGTAAATCTCTATAGCTAATTTTAACATTAAATAATGTAGTAAATTAACTTTTATCTGTATTAGTTTTAAACAATTCTATCCTGAAATAGTCTAAAAATAATTTATCAGCTAGTACAGTGTTTTTTCTTCCTGGCAAAAGCAGAAGAAACGTGGTGTGAGGCAGGCGTGTGGAGAAGGTGCTACAGCTTAAAGCTGTGCAGCCTAAAGGAGTAGGCTGCAAAACACCAATGGAATTGTTTGTTACTGAACAGGTCTAATGTACACTGAGTAATATTTTTCATCTCTTTCAGATAATCACAGCAAATCCCTGGAACATGATTGCTCTACTTTGTGGCATCTTTTTGGCTCTGTTTAAGGCAGCAGACTTTGCAAAGTTAAGCATTAAGTGGATGATTAAAATCAGAAAGAGACATCTGAAGAGGAGGAGTCAAGTAATGAACCACATGAGCTGAGGCCATGACTGCCTTTTAACCATTCACAGCAGAAGGGACAGAATGTAACTGGAATAAACTTTGATCAGCAATACAGCAGTTAAAGATGCAAACCAGGTATGTTTTCTTCAGGAAAAAATGATGGCTGGAGGAACAGCATAGTGACCCAGCCTTTGAACTTCAGCAAAGAGCTAACTCTAGGACAGATCTAACAAACTTATGCTTTTTTACTCCAAATTTAACAAGCTTACCTCAACATATGAGGGTACCAAGAAAGAAGAATTCACTAACCTTCAGAAAGTCAACACTGGAGTGGCTGAGTTCTGAAACAACAGACAGTGTTTGAGTGCTTCTTGGCACAGGAGATCATGTAACTTGTGCAGAAGGTGTGGCCTGCACCTGCTGCTGCTAACAGGTGCTTAGTGGAAGGGAAAGCACTTGACAAAACAGTCTGGCCTCCCCTCTTCAAAGAATGCCTTAAAACAAAATACACTGGAATTCTATTACATGTCTTTTTTCATTTAAAGTATATTGACCTTAATATTAAAAAAATACTCAAGATATTGTGTACATTCTTTGAAACCACCTGCCCTCAGGTTTAGCTGGAGCTGTATAGGAGGTAGTCCAGGCAGGAGTGTTAGGGCAAGATTATTAAGTAAAAACACCAAACATCTATTCCTGGTCAGTCCAAAGTGAACTCAGGCAGCCTCAGTACCTGGGCATCGGGGCTGCTGGTGGAGTTCAAAGCCTGTCTCAGGCTGTTGCTCGTCTCTCTTTGCCCCAGTCTTTGCTGCAGAAGTGTAAACCAGTCTTTCCTCATCCCGCTGGTCGAGTGCAGCTCTCTGTGCACGCCAGCTATGCCCACTGTGGTGTCCATCAGCATCTTCCTTCTCAGCCCAGATGCCTCTCTCAGAGCTGTGGAGGCTGCAGGGGAGCAGCACACCGCTGGCTTGGCTCTGAAGGCTTTGGGGCAAGGGAAGGAGCATGGCAAGTCATGACTTGCTGCTTCCAGCTACTACAAATAAAGTATTAATATAGAAGTAAGCATATCAAAAGTCCCCCCTCATCCTTTCTTTTGCCTTTCAAGGAAGCATTTTGGAAGAAAGTTTACAACTTCCAGCTGATTTCCAGAGCATGCCAAGGCACTGCATTAACTGAAGACAGCCTTAAAGAAGGGAGCACCAGCTCACTGCAGTAAGAAAAGCCAAGCAGCTCCACTGGCTGCAGGCAGGGAGGCAACACACAGGTTCTTCTGTACCCAGACAGGTATGGGCAGGAGGAGGTCACAGCCTGCCACTCTTGTCCAGGTCCAGTGCTGGAGCTTCCAAGGAATCAGAATTTGAAGGGTGGAGTCTGGGGTGACTTCATCACACTCAAAAAAAGTTTGGCTGCAGGAACAGGCAGTAGCCAGTTAACATTTTCTGTGCAGTGTCTGGCACTGATGGCTCCTAAGCAGGTCCCAAGGGCCAGTGCTGCCCCTGCCTCAGGTGAGGTAGCTGGCACAGCACATAGCCAGTGAACAGTCTAACCAGAGGGGAGCAGCCAAGACCAAATATGGCACTGTGGAAGCAGCTGGTGGAGAGCTTTGGTGGTGTAGCAGGGGCAGGGATTAATAAAAATAAACACACCATCCCTGTCAAGAAGAAGCCCTTTGATTTTGCTGTATAACAGCTTGTTCTGGTAGGAGAGCATTCCAGTGACCTCTGGGGTGAGCGTGCAGCTTTCTGCTTTCCCAGATAGACTGCTGAGGGGTGGGCCTGCAGGTGCACACAGACTCCTCCCTCACAGAAACACCTGAGTGCTCCTTCAACACAGGATAGGACAGCAGCTAGTTCCTGGGTTTTACAAAAATTCAGAAACAACAGTTTCATCAGGCACTGATGCATCCCTACTGCATTTTTTGGGGTGTTTTTACTAATGAGGTTAGAAAAGGGAAGTTGGGAAGGCAATGTAGCCCCAGCTCTGGGGTTAAATAAAGGTTGCACTGCTTTCCGCAATACTTTAATGAAATGTAATTAATTGTTAATTAATTTATTAATATTTATATTGGTTATTATTTAATGTATATAAATTACTTTGAAAAAATAAAATTCCCCTAGTAGTCAAATTCAGTCACTACAAGGAAGTGCAAGTAAGTAAGTGCCAGACAAGAACCCTTTCTTTTATATACCTATTTACAGGAATAATTCTAATAGCAGCTATTGCACAATTCCTTTGAAATGGCCTGTACAGCTCTTGCCTTGTTCTTCTATTACTTTTTCTTAATGTCTATATTAATAAATTTTAAATAACTTGAAACAATTCCAAAAGCCAGTAATATGGTTTCTGTACCACCACAGGGTAAGACATTCTCCAGTGTAATTTATTTCCTTTAGACTGAAGGACAGCTGAGAATATCTTGCAGTGCAAACTGGAGAAGGGCACAGAGGTGACCCCCATGTGCCTGGCAGTGCCTCCTCCTGGGCTCACCTCACACCCCTGCGGCTCCTCCGCGTCTGACACGCCAGAAGCACCACGAGCAGTGAAGAATGTTCTGCCCCCCATGATTCTGGGCAGCCACCTCCCACAGCAGACTCTTTGGTCAGCTGATGATGCCATCTTTTTATATAAACACTGACATGTAGCAAGTAGCAACTAATGGGTTTGGTCAGCCAGAGCTACTGGAAGCACAAGGTACTCCAGGCAGCGCTATTCCCATTTCCTCTGCAAACCATCGGCTGAAGAGACAGAAACGAAGCAACAACAGTAGTGTAATAAAGACTCAAACAATGTAGCAGAGACTCTCCCCCAGGAAACTGCTTGAATAACATCAGCAAAGCAGCCAAGCAACAGGTAAGAAAAGCCCAGGACACCTGCCTTGGCTGTTTGGACCACTAGAACAAAGCCTTCCACCCTGCTCCCAGAAATGAAACCCCAGCAGCCTGCACCTCCAACGCTTCTGCCACTCAGAGATGTGGGAGGCTGTTTGTAGAAGCCATGCTAATGCTCCTGGTCTTCACAAACACAAAAAGGTGATATACAGCACTAAATACAAACATAAAGGCTTTATTGAATGCTGCTCAATTCCCCAAAGATCTTTCATTACAAAAGTTTTCCACACAACTGCAATTTAAGAGATTGGAATGGTACTCTGATAAAAGATGTGAAAAATACTTGATCAAGTAAACAGACAAGACTTTTATTGTCACCTTGCTGCCTTTAAGAAACAGGCTGCATTTTCTTTAAATAAAACAAGGAACTCTTTCTTGACATATTTCCCTCCTTACTTAAAAAAAAAAATCCCAATTTTGGTCTCATTCTTCAGTCTGTGAGATGCTAAAACTAATGCAGAAACATCTAAGGTAGTCTCTCAGTGACCTGCACAACTCTGTGACAAGTCCTTGGACTGATGAGGAGCATCATTGATGGGCTCTCTAGAGGAAGCTCCATCCTCAGCTGCAGCAGGAAGAAATCTCTAAGCAGCCCAGAACCAACAGGCAGCAAGAACAGGGTAGAGGCACTCACCAAGCCTTAGGCTGGGTGCACAGACCACCCCAAGCTGCTCAAGCTGTCTCCCTCTCTCCCTGCTTTGCCTCTTTCTTCCATGGGCACCACATAAATCTAAATCTGAGTCCAATCTGGAATTCAAGGACAGCACCATATCCAAGTTCCTTTCAGTGCTGTAAGGGCCATATACCAAGGATCTCAAGTTACTGGTAACGTACCTTGGTTTTATTTGAGAAAATACAGCAGAACTAGAAGCCTTTTCTATCTTCTTAACCAAAGTATGCAGCAATGTGAAAAGCACATATAAAACAAGGAAAAAATATACATAGCAAACTATACCACCTATGTGCAACACAATCAAAAATTCAAGTCATAATCCTCACCACTCCCGTAATTATTTCACTCATTAAGGATGATAACTCGGTTCCTATAAAACATTGGAAGTGACAATATATCAATAATTAGACAAATTTACAATATGCTGTGGTAATGACATCACTTAATTCCTGTATTTAAATTCAAATCTTTACATGTGCCAGAGGAAAAAACCTGGCTGTTTCTATTATAGTAATAAGGTTTCTTTTGCAAATCCTTACAGTTCCAAAGGTACAAAACAGTACATCTGCCGAGCAGAGGTGGTGATTGACTTCCTTTATTTGGCACTTGGACTGTGTGCATTGAGCACGCTGTGAGCGCTGTTCTGCTTCTCTGCCATCGCCTTCTTAAGCTTCAGCTCCTCCAACTTTCTCCACAACTCTTCACGTTCCATCTCTTTCTTTTTCTCTCTGCAGAAAAGAGTCAAGTACATCTTGTAATTCCTCTTAAGTTTTCCTCCAAAGCTATTTTTAGGCTATGGTTTCCTCTATGAAAAAGCAAGCACACAACTTGGTAACAGTTCATGGTAAAACCCTACCTCTGTTCAGCACACTGTGACAATGGCCACACTGTGGCTTTGCACAGGCAGCTGCAATTGAAGGAGGTTCTTTATCACATGCAAACAAATTAAGAGATGAAGCATTTCTGGGGGGAAAGCATAGCTGCTGAAAGAGGGCATGGCACGTAGTCCCAGCTGGCCTAGGATAATCTCTACCCTGCCCCCTTCCTCCCCTCTACTCCCACAGGAGGGCTCAGGAGGGTGAGAGGGGGTTCTGCTGAGCTATGCAGTATTCTCCAGCTCAGCGTTTTCAGGCGACGTCCCTTGAAGGGCCAGGGCCAGCACTAGTGGCCCTGCACAGCAGCCCCCGAGCCCTGTTTTCCACCCAGGAGGAGCACTGGGGCCAGAGCCTTCCTGGCACATCCTGGGCAACGCTGACCCCCCACAGTGCTGCACCCATCGCACGAGCAGCTCCACCACAGACCCACACAGCCACAACAGGCACGTTCTGTCTCTATGCACCCACAACGTACCAGCTGGAAATTCACCAGCATGCATTTGGAAGAAGGAGAGTCGGTACCTTTGCCTCTCTGCTTTGTATGAGCCTGTGAGTTCATCGAACAGCTTGCCATTCATCTCCATCAGGGTCTTCAGCACGTTGTACACCAGCGCCACGATCGTCCTGCCGCAGAACACACCCGTGAGAACTACTCAAACAGCTCCATCAGACAAGTGCTCCATTTCATTTTTAGACTCAGCTACTTATTTAAGATACTTTTGTAAGTATCAGTGAGTTTCTGAAACAAAGTCATTTACTATAATTTCCCCTGAAAAATTAATAAAATGCATATTTAAACCCTTTTTTTTAAATGGCTATTTACCCTTAAATTCTTGACTCTTGTCATTGCACAGAATATAATTTTTCATACTGTGGCTGTGCTATAAAGCCATTCAATTGTGGTAACAATTAACTAAGTTGTAACAACAATTTTGTAATATTTGAGTAATGAAATACAAAAGCCTAGAAAAATCAAACTTCTGGCTAATAGTTTCAAGACTGGGCAAAAGAATGCAGCAGAGGAACCTTCCAAGGCACATGGTTTACTACAGCTGCCAAAAGCTCTACCAAAAGTGCTTCTGGGCAACGGGCACTTTTGCTGCTTATGCCCCATTAGGGAACTGGACTTGAGATCATCAGATAATGATTTCAGTATGGCTTGGGCACCTCCCAGCTCCTCAGAGGACTCAAATGCAGCCACCAAACACAACATGCAGGACACTCAGCCTGCCTACAAACCTTTCATTTGGATTTTGTTTTTTTCCTTGAACCTCAGCTTTCATATGGTTTGAAGACAAAAGCTTATGCAGGGTTTTGGGTTTATGAGAGGAAAAGCTTGATATTGAGCAAGTCTTTTAAGTCCATATCAAGCAGCTGGATGGACACAACCACATTTCTCTGCCCTCCAAAACAGACTGAAAACAAAGTGTTAAGACTTTCTTCCCCAAGCTTCCATGTCCTCAAGGTATACAATTAGCCTGTGTCTTTCACTTCCTTCATAAACAGCAGCTTCAGACTGCAGCTAGGGAAAG
>NW_008595946.1:24986-40387 GCF_000691845.1 Merops nubicus
TGTTGAGGTCCCAGGTACTATTAATGCTACATGAACTAGTTCTCCAGAGTTTATATTCAGTCTCAACTGATGCATTTGCAACTAGATGCACCACCTAGATAAACTCAGAATAATTTCAGAGCCTCTAAGGGCCTGCAACAGGACATCTGATTTACTTCAGAGTTGTGGGAGGCTCCTGATTTACCCTGTAGGAGCTTTACATTTTGCAAATTGGCTTGCAACTCAGTTCAGGGTGCTGCACACACCAAACTTTGCTTTTTAGTATTTCAACATAATTACTGCTTCTTTCAAACATGAAATAAAGTGCTAATATTGAACTTGGGGTATTAAATATAACAAAATGTCATTTTGCTCATTTCTCATTCCTACGATGGTTTATGGCAGCAGGCACCACTCTTCTCCAAGAGGATCTTTTCTCCTTCTTATCTCACTGGGCAACAGTAACTACTTATGGAGACAACAAGAGAATTCTCTTCATCTGCAGTAGTAAATTACAGCAAGGCATAAACGTAGCAGAAGCATCCCTTAAAAATGCAAATGAATACTATTTAGATTAAAACAATTTTTAACTAACACACAAGATCAGATGTGACTATAGCATGAAGATTGTGATGCCATTTCCTCATCCTCTTTAAAACATTCCAGGTCTCCATTGTAACAGCATGTAACAGCATATAACAGTGAAAACATGAACATGACATCTGTTTAGCAGCCATAATCTCATCAATTTCATCCAATTTGAGTAAAAATCAAGTCACATTTACAACCTTAAAATCAAAACCTGAAGTAGCAGACAATTTATTTTATGGTACTACAGATAAAGTTAGACACTACATACGGATTCCAGTGTTCTTTGGAGATCTTGTATAAACTGCCAAACATGATTGGTAGAATTTTATCAATGTTCTCCTCAATCAGGCTGAGAATATATTCATTATTCCAGAAATACAAAGCTCTTTCTGCAACCTGAAATACAAAGTTAGGGGTCAACAGCCACATAATAAAATTACTACAAGTTTTGGGTTTTTAATATTTTTTTTTTTACCTGAAAATGTGAGCTTGACACACACTTGGATATTTGCTTAAATAAAGGCTCTTCTATTTTTTTGAATTGTGTCGGTTCTATTACATCTAAGATTTCTTCAATTTCACCTAAAAACATTACCTGTTTGTAGAAGAGAAATATATCAAAAAGTATGAGAATGTTTTATATCACCACTGCAATGAGAAAGAAAATACAGTTTATGCATCACTCATGAATCCTGCAAAGTGCACTCTATGTCATCACAGTGCATTAGACAGCCACGGACTTTCTGCAGCCTGAAAGGAGTCAATCATCCGCTTCAGCTACCAGGTTACTGCTCTCATCTTGGATTTCTTCTTTCATGTAATTGCTCTAAACACTTCACAGAGCTGCTTCTGCAGAATATGGGGCTTGTGTTCCCCCCCCAGTTAAAAAAAAACACTAGAGCATTTTACTTCTTCAAGAATGGCTGCAGAGATTACCATGATCTGAGATCTCCAGAGGAGTTTCTGAAGTGATAAACAGTTAATTCCTGTTTTAAATTAGAACCAGCAGAACATCAGGTAGGTGGCACAGAAAAATTTAACACCATTCACACAGACAGGGACAACAGTGTTAGGGGGCCCCGCTTGTAAAGAGCCTGTTTGGGGTGGGATCTGGTGTCATAAGTCATACCCCTGACTTTTAAACTCATTTTAACTACAGAGTAGAAACCAGAAAAAAAGATTCCCAAAACCATGTAAAGTTATCTTCACACTACAGAAACCCCATGTATGTATGCTTTACCAGACTGCATCTCAAATGCTAAGTCTGTGCCACATTGCAGATGATCATCTCCAACCTGGTCTTGTGTCTACCAAAATACTTCTCACCTCAAAAGAATTGTTTCTCTAGACAACATTTTAATTAGAAGGCAATTTTAATACAGCTTTAACACAGTGAAACCAGAGTAAGAACAGACATACTAAACAATTGCATTGAGTTGCATGACAAGGATGAGCACTTCAAGAAGCTTCAAGAACTGCAAGTTTTCTGCAGGATCTCTGGAAAAGCACAGGAGAGACAAGGTAGGTGCATGAACCTGCCACACTACATTTGCCACATCACAGCAGACAACAGAAACAAAAGACAAAACCAACCTCTTTCTGACTGCAAGTTTTTGGCCAAAATTTGAGCAGTCCTCTGATTACCTATATTAAAAACACAAACTAGTTAAATGTAAAACAAGTTTCTATTACATATTTGATAAAATAATTTTTAAAGAAGTATTAGTTTACTTTTCCTCATCTAGAGGTTCAATGAAAACTGAATACAGCTCAATGTGGTTCCACTGAAAATAAATACTGTTCTGTCTCACTTATTTATCTTGTTGAGGTTATCTGGGTAATTTAGACCCTTACCACTTCACCATAAGCCTTTGATTATCCATTCACACTCTGCTCCCATCCCAGTACATGCATTAATCAATTGGATGCTGACAGCATCAAAGCATCACAAAATGAAGTTAACTTTTCTGGAGCTAGACTGCCCAGAATGTTTTTTATCTTTTATTCATCCATGTTTTGGGGAACACCTGTCTTGGCATCTGGGTTTGAAGCCCAAGAGCCAGTTGTACATGCTGACTGCACAAACAGGGCTTTACAGAGGAGCTGTAGCCTCCACACCTTCCTTTTTTTTTAATTCTAGAACTTGAAATGTTAGAGACTGGAAACTAAACAGAAAGGATGTAAGTTCACAGAGAAAATATATTCTGGTATCTACACTGGAAGCTGTCTTACACAAGAGTGGGAAAAACCTTTGGGAAACTCAGAAAGTACAGTCTGCAGCAGCAACGGGGGGAATTCACAACAGACAGAAACTGGAGGCCTGCTTCCTAAATACTAATATCTGACATAGCATCTACGTACAAAATTAATATTAGCTAAAAGAAAAAGAGAAGCTGCAACTATGTTTCAAAGGCAAAAACATTCTCAGAGTCTTCCAGGCTGTCATTCTGAAGAAGGGACTTCTGCTTTTATGACACAAGAGCATCCAATTGATCATATTCAACTCAAACTTACTCGACTATTTGAACACCTTCCATGTTTGGGTTTTGCCATGTTGGTTCCCCCCCCTCAAGTTCCCAGATGGGTGTTTTATTCACAACTACATGTACTATCAAAAGTGACTTTCAAAGAAAAACCTAGTATGATTTTAAGTGCCCACAAGTCTTTATCCTAGGATACTCACATACCCTGCTACTACCAAACTGAACATCACTTCAATGACACTGAGCAAACAGAAACCTTGGGCAGCTGGGCAGCTGGCCCAATGCTGAAACTCACAGAAACTAAGAAACTTCAAGGGAAGAACAGATTCCTCATGGAGCCTTGACCACACAGCTCTACCTAGCTGTCTCACAGGCAGACAACTGAAATACCAATGCCAGCTTCTGACACCTGATGAAGGAGCAGGTGGCCTGGGCCAGCCCACACATGACTTTGCTACCTGCCTGAACTGCTCAGCTCATTCTGACCCAGACTCCTTGCTGCCTCCATGGGCAGAGCAGAAGAGCTGGGGCAGTCAGCAGGGTGTGTTTGGGGCAAGAAAAATTTCACTGCAAATACCTGATCTGGCAGTCCTTTGTTCACTTGCTTCTCCCCACTCTCAAGGAGTCAGCTTTACACAAATTAATATTTGTTTCTCTAGATTCATACAGTAGTCTATGTAAATACACTTTAAATCAAGGATTGTTTTCTGTGTATTAGCTTGTAAATGAATGACTCAAGTTATATACTTGGAGATTTTGTATTTTTAAAGGACAAACTCGAGTCTTTACAGATGTAGTAACAGCTCATTCTGCCAACACCTTTCCCATCCCCCACACCAATGCAAGTAAGACAAAAAAATTCAGACAAGCCAAAGAACAGCTGTGAGAACCCACCACACACCCCTAACTGGAGCATGAATTTACTGGTCTTGAAAGCATAAAACTGAGTTAGCTGGAAGAGTTCAGTTTCCAGCGTTTGTTACAATAAAACTCTTGAGTACACTTCAGTCCAGAGACTCATTCTCAACTCAATAAAGACATGACACGTTCCCAGTAAGACAGTCCAGACCTCCACGTGACACTTATGCCCCTCTCCTCAGAGAGAGAATCAGTTTCCAGCTTAACTACGTTTTCATATTAAAAGGTTAGTACATGCACATTTATGTTCAAAAATTTTAGTCAAAGAAATACTCAATATGAATGCAGGTCTGAAATCTTGCTGCTCTTACTACACAAAACTCTTTAAGGCCAATATTCTACACAATTCCCATAAGAGTAACTTTCAACAGTAGGCACCTGCTAGAAAACTTCCCCTACATAGAAGGACTCGCGTGTTTAGCCTGATGTGCTCAATGTCAGGACCACTGTGCTCCCAGGGCTAGGGAACACACTGCTCTTGTCAGCTCTGCACACATCAGGGCTGACCTAAGGCAGACTATCCTAGTTACGAGAGCTCCGATTGAATGTCCTCTGAACTGACCCTGAGGGACAATTCCTGCCAGAAAAATAACTCATGAAGACAGGCTTCTGATGGAGTTCTTAAAATATTACTTGGCCTAAAGTAAGAAAAGAAAAATCAAATGCTATCTCATCAGTTGCCCCAAATTTTAACATTAGCTTTTCAATCATTTCAGAAAGTTTCTTAAAGCTTTGCTTTTTATCATCTAACTTTTACTCCTTTATTAAGTCAATTTTACTATACACTCAGAGTAATGGCCAAAGCAAGCACGGGCAGTGACTCTGCAGTGAGTTCTTGAATCTTCTCCATTCTGCATTCATCTTTACTAATTAAGATGCAACCAGAACTGCAAGTACCATGGTCCATGTGAAGTCTCAGAATTGCAGTATGGCACTCCTACTTCAAAAGCCCTGCAGTTTTCACTTCAAGTTTGAGCTTAGATCCTGAATCACAGTTCTGTAAGTTTGTATCAGGAAGTTCTGACTTTGTTGTATTGGCACTTCACTCAATCTCATGGGTTTTTATGTAGTACTATATACATTTTCTGCTCACATGTCAACTTCAACAGAACAGCCTGGATTGTTTCATTGTTTGGCTTGAGGAACAAGGCATACACAGTTGTTTCCTCTAGGAAACCAAGTAAGTTTAGGGACTAGCATAGCTGGCAACACTGCAGTCCAGGGAGAAATAAGATGCTTCAGGCAGACAAGGCCAAGTTATAGACATCCAGACCAAGCACCTTTCACTACCTACAGAACAACTTCAGTGGCGGTGCAGAAAGCAGCTGCCACTGAAAGACCAGTGAAGATCCACGTTGTTTCCACAAAGCTGCTTATCTTTTTTTCTTTATAGAAAAACGTAGATTTTGCATAAGCTCTTCACTCTTCTGTCATAAACAGGGATAAAGTATCTAAATAGCAACAAACCCCTAACAGAAAGATTTCTGACCATGCAGCTAGTCATTCTGTTCTAGCTGGTGTGACATCAGCCTGTGTCCCCATGAGCTGCTGTGCTGCCCTGAGCCTGCATTCTCCTTTGTGGCCGTGGCCAAAGCCCTTGCATGAAGTGCTGCAAACCCCTTTTTAGCTGAGCTGTCAATATGTATCATAGGAGACTCAGTCTGGCAAGAGCCACTGAAGCCTGAAGCACCTGCACTACAACTGCCAAGAGGCACCCCAGTAACTGAAGAGAGAGAACTAACATTGCATTTGGAATTTCAGAGTTCTGTCTAAATAAAGTCTTATTCTTCTTTCCAACTTTTATTTCAGGACTGTTTATTCCCTAAAATATTTCAGCTTTATGCAGTGGCACAAACCATCAGCATCAAAACTATTGACATTTTAGTTTCAACCAGGAGGGAATACACTTGTACAATACTTTCTCATGTGATTAATGTGCATGGTATCAGTAGTTCAAATTTTTATTTAAGCTTATGCTCCATCTTGGTCACAGGTTAAGAGATAACTTCCCTTTCAAACCCAGAATTTTCTTAACAAGTGTTCTAGATTTAAAAATATTTCTCCGTTTGTGGAAAAAACCCCAAACAACAAAACCCCAAACAACAAAACCCCATGCCTATGAACCCAGATAGCACAGCTATACAATTGTAAGAAGTTACACTGAAACATTAGCTGACATTAAAACCAGAAAAACATTGAACTGAGAAACACTTACAGGCTCTGTTAAAGTTGTATCTTTTTCCAGGAACTGTACAACACAATAGGCAAGCTAGAATGCAAAGTCATATGATTATTTTAACAGACACTGCAGCTTAACATAACTAGTACAAGCTGTAATTGAAGCACTTCAGACTGGGAGGCAAGCAAAAACCCAACCAGAAACACCTCTACATGGACATTTAAAACTCTTCCTAACTAAAGAAAATGGCATTTACAGCAGCAAGATGTACAGGCCTGCTCTATATTACAAAAACACCCTGCATAGCAAAAATCTTGATCTTTTTTCATCCTAGAAGAAAATGACTTTTAAGCTTATTTCCCTAACTCAGAACCAGTATCCAAGCAGGTTTTTCTCAACATTGATTCTTGTATTAGCATTACAAAGCTATTGTTTTCAAATACCTATATTGGGGTAAAAAAAGCAATACTTTCATTAAAAACCCAAAGTTTTAAACCAGGTTTGATAGAGCAGACACTACTGAAACCCTAGATATCTACAGCACACAACACTCATCGATTTGGTTACAGGTGAAATCACAGGAACATGTCATGTGGCCACAGGAGACCAGGCAGCTCCTGGTCAGCTGTGTCTCCTGTTCCTGGCCACAGCCACAAGTGCCTGTGGGAGTGCACAGGAGGCAGAGGAAGCATAAGGAGATTAAGTCACCAGCACGCTCTCCCAGTGTGATGTGATGTGTGTCCAGGGGTCTTGTCAGGGCAAAGTGCAATATTATATCTTCTGTAATTACTTATAATTTAATTACTAATACACAGTAAAGTGTTTGAACAACCATGCCTGTGCCCAGTACAGAAACCACATAGTAACCCTATTACTAAAATAGTTACAACCCTAGATTCTGTTAAGACTCATTTTAAGAAGTCACAGTATTTTTCATCTCACAATACAAAGCAAAGATGAATTATTTTCATGTATTACAAGTACATTGCAGTATTTAGGAGGTTTGAATTCAAGCATTTAAAAAAAAACAAACAAACCACAAAAAAAAAAAAAAAAAAAAAAACAAAAAAACCAAAAAAAAAAGAGAATGGTAACGTTACCCCAAAGCAGATAATTACAATCCTGCAGTTACAGCAGGTCTATTTTCTTTTACCCTTAGGCTAAGGATGTATAGGTGTAGAATCAAAAAATAAATGTCATACATTAATCTCATAACATCCCACTGTATAAATTGTATAGTAAATCTTTATTGTTCAAACACACAGACAAGCTTCACTCTGCTTTAAGGCTTTGAACTTTGAAGTGTACGCTAGGCTTGCACTGTAGCAACAACAGAACCAGGCCACTGCTGAGTGTAACACAGATGTAATGCTGCTTCACACCCCCGGGGTGACAGGACCCAGACACAGTGCTGAAACCCCACAGGGAACCAGTGGTTTATGAAGGAACAGATGAGCAGCCTGGCCAGTAAACCAAATGCTGCAGGTACAGAGGTAGCACAGAGTACAGCTGAATTAAGAAGCTACAAATGACAAATCATTGAATTAAACTTTATATGAGAATTAGGAATTAACTGAGCTGTTGACTTGATCCCAATTGTAGATTATATAGTCATAATGATTTCACTTTAATTAGAAAGTAATTTCCTTGTATCTGTAGTCTCTAAGGAGCTATTTTAGTGAGCTAAGTTAACAAAGCCATTTTCTACTTAGCCAGAGCAGAATTACTTGCAAGTTTCCATCAAATGTATTCAGTACTCAAGTGCCTTATGCCTGGCAAGGATACACAATGCTCCTCAAATACACTCTGTATAAACACTCAGGATTTTAGGAATTCAAGTCAAATGCAGAACTGTGGCATTCTGACAGCATGTCATGGATCTACATAACTTCTAGTGGATCTATAGAGATACGAGCCACTTCTGCCATTTACCTCCAACATTCTTCTCACCACCCCCATCACTGGTATGGTTTTAGAAATTAAAATCACTTCTGAAATCAGTACCTGGTCATACTCAAGGTTCCTTTATACACAGCATTTAGGTTTCATAAAGGAAGTGGTAACAGCACAAGGTCCTGGGATTAATGAGGCTTAAAGTGTGACAAGACTAGCAAGCAAAAAAGCTTTCCACTCCAGCTGACCTGACATTGACTTGCCTTATGTTCTTTCACTTGTAATATTTGTAAAATATTATATCAAAATTCACATTTAGACATAAGATTTGTAAGATCTTTAAAAAAAACCAGCGACTGAATTTGCAAATATTTTGGAATATTGATATTATAAAACATACTGCTTTAAGTTTCATTAATTTCAAATGCAAATACAAAAAAAAAATCACTCTTAAAAATAGGCAGAAGCTTACCTGTGCATGAAACAAAGCTAATCCCTTTGCAGTATGCATGGGAATCAGAACTTTCATAAGGAACTGTTTGTGTTCTGCTTTCAGTGGCAGTGCAAAACCATTGATAATACTGAAAACATGAATAAGCAGGATTTATTTTTATTGAAAAATATTATTCCTCACAAGTAAATAATTTCTGTAAATTCAAGAGACACTTGATTTCTGTTTCTGTTTCTAAATCTGATTACTTTGAAGCCATGCAATAGCTCTACACGTACGCACAACCTTTGAAGTGTTGGTATCATGCAAGTTTAGACTCTGGGTAAGCCTACCAAAGAACCATAGTGTAAGTCAAATAATACTGATCAGAACTTAAGTATTTTCATCATGACCTCCATTAAGTAAGATCATATACAAGAAGTCTTACTAATTGTAAGGCTTAGACAGGTGCATCAGGAAAGTGATCCATTTCACCCACAATCACTAGCAACTTGCAGAGAAAAGAAAACGGATGGCATACAAGTTTGAAATATTTTAATAATGCAGCTTGAACATTTGTTTTGAGATTGTTGAAAAAGCCTTCCCTCCAAAAAACAAAGTTAAAAATTTGTCTCACTGATTCAGTAATCTTGTTTTTAGGATTTGATGAGACAGAGCAGACAAAAGTCCTTCAGGAAGTGGTTGGGGTTCCCCCCCTGGCCCCTTACATTTTAGATAAATCTGAGAAAATAATGGTATCCCTTTCATCTGATCATTTGATTTTTATGAAAATTTGTTCCACAATAGTTCCACAATATTTGAATTTTCAGTTAGACCAGTAATATTTATAAAGTTTTCTACTGTAAAATATATATGACTGTTTTGGAAAAAAAATAAAATATTACCTCAGAAAATTTCAAAGTTAAAAATTACATCAGTGAAATAATGAAAAAACCACCACCAAAACAAAACTCTAGGAGTTAAAGCAAATTAAATGAATGCAAATTATAGAAAGCCAGCCTTACGAAGACTAAAGCATTTCATTCAGCATGAGGGCAAAAGTTAACATTCTTTTTCTGAACGAAAGAAGTCATCTATCAGGTAGAAGACAAACAAGAATAGATACTCCTGACAAACCAGGACACTTAAAGAAATATTTTGCCAGTCATCTTTAAAACCTGCACCAAAAGAGATTATACTCTATATCCTAATTTGATATTCACATGGTAACCCAGACAGTATTAGATTGTATCAGTGAGTACACTTCATCACTCATTACTCTAATAATTCTTTCCCTCATCCATTCCCAAAAGAAGAAAGCTGAAGCAAAAACCCCCAGTAACATTTGTATTTTTTCTGTCAGATCAAACTTACCTTCCTAATATCTCCAGAAGTTCAGCAACACCATTGAAGTGCTCTGTTTCATATATAAACCTGTTATGAAAGAAGACAGCCACCAAGAGTCAAAAGAGAGGATCAAGGACTCCAGAGGAAAACACCCTTAATAAGCTTCAACTATTTGAAAGCCAGATCACAGACCAAAACCAGGTCTTTTATTTGAAGAGTAAATCACTGCAGATCCAGACCATGAAGGCAAGATAAAGTGTTCCTTAACCCAGTCTCTCTCACACACAGAGCCTACCTGAGGAAGATGTTGTTAATCTGCTTCCTGATGAACGCCCTTAAACCGAGGAATTTCCCATAGATTCGATGCAGAACTGTCTTTAGGAAATCACGTTCTCGTGGGTCTTCACTGTCAAAGAGCTCCAACAGCTTGAAAAATTAAATTGAAGTGTATTACTTAGAAATACTTAAAATTCTGTTATGTAATTGATTTGAGTTTTAGCTTTAATTTGCAAGTTTACATTAGAAAAATGAGAATCAGTTTAACCAAAAATTTGTTACATTTTCAAAATTAGATTAATAAAGCTGAGTATTTCTTAAAAACTAAACCCAGCAGCTTAATACCCTTCAAAAGTCTGTATACAAAAGACATCAAAGCCATTCCAACAACTATCACAATAACAAAATTAAAATGAAACTGAAAGAATGAGATTATCAAACCATAGATAGGTAAGTGGCTTATACTTGGGTCTTTAGGAAATCAGAATAAATCAAATCTTTGTCAGGTATTTACAGTTTTGTAATTAAAATCCTGTACTGCCCATGTCTAAAAGCTACTTGTGTCTTGAAGGTTAAGGAAAAGCATTCCTATATAAGAAATTTCACAATTAAGGATTTAATACGGAGTGGATCATAAAAGAAGCATAACACATGTAATTATTAAATGATTCTCTGCTGAACAGACTAAATACTGCAATAAACTAACAAGATATTTCACACTTTTTATTTCTTGCAGGAAGTTTTCCAAGGATACAGAAAAGACCATACTTGCTTGAAGACATCAAAAGCTATTCCAGTCCCATCACAGATCATTATTTTAGTTATTTTCTTTTCCTGCATGTCCAAGTAAGAGCATATTCAGAACTGCTACCTGCACTAAGCAAGTTTGTAACTTAGCTCAAGCAGTCACTGCTGCCCCCCTGCTCAGTCCAATTCTGTGAGCTTAGGTATGTCTACATCAGGCATCATAAGGGACTGGAAACAGCTGTTCAGGAACTTTGTTCAGGCTCATTTAATATTTATATTTAGAAGGAATTTCTCAGGATCACTACTCCACTTTTTTTCCCCCCATACATAGACAGCTATTAATTGCATTGTCTTTCCTTCACTCTAGAGAAAAACCAAGTGAAATGTCACAAACTGAAACTCCACAACATGGCTCATAAGAACCAAAGGTCAATCAGTAAATTGGATATCCAAGGCCAAAATAGTTCAGCAGCAGCTTCAGGCCTAAAATTTGTTGGAAAGTCAAATAAAACAGAGAAGAAGGAAACACCTATAAACAAGAGCAGTAAAACCAAACAAGTGGAAATTAAATGCAGACACTGAAGCTGGGGAAGGAGCATCTCCATCTGTGATTTTACTTTCCATTGCTGAACTGCGATGGCTCACCAGGACTCACTCTTCAGACACTAAGCTTTTTCTTGACAAGAAACTATTTTGACATGATAAAATAAAAAAACCCACCAAGTTAACCTGTTAGAGCTTTCTACAGCCCCATTCCTTTAGAATTTATATTTAATAAGAAATTTCTCTTTGCTTTCCTGTTTATAGTTACTTTGCATGATGAAGCATGATGTTCCTGTGTACTTTATTTGATTTTCTTTCTGTGGTTAACATGCTACAGTAAAGAGAATGACATCTAGTCATTAGTTAGCAGATGCTGGAACACATTATGTAGAATATGTTTGTAACCTTTTTACAAGAAAAAAGCTTGCTGAAAGTTGTCCCATGAGAAATCTATGAAACATAAAAGCACTATAAAAATTTAATTAGCACATTGTTGATTTGACTGGAAGTTAAAAATCATTAAAACTGCAGCTTGCATCGACAAATTAGAAATATCTTGCATTGCAAAGCACTGAGGCTGATATCTGAAAACAAAAGTGTTTCTGAAGTTACTAACTGCTATAGACTGTGCAGGACAATGTGCTGTTTATTGAGTGTTTGGCAGAAACCACTGCTGAAACAACTAAAATTGAACCATGTGCCAACAAAAAAGCTTTAGTATTCTCCTTAACTGTACAGTTACCTGATAAATTAAGCTTGAGAGCTGATCTTTATATCTGAGGGTGGGAAAACTCTCCACTTACCTGCTGTACAAATTTCTGGTCAATATATCGCTTTGCAATGCTAGGCTGAAAATCTGGGCTCTCCAAAAACCTCAGGAAGAATTCATACACCAGCTATAAACATTGAAAGGAAAATTCTAAAGTTAGTAAGTACACCATAACACAGATCTCAACCCCAACACCACCACAAAGTCAGTGGTTCTATCCACATGCCTATACTGCACAAAAGGAAACCAACACCTAACACAGCACTGTTTAATCATGGCCTCTGCTGGAATTTACTGGGAGTTACTCTAAGTATCAAGAATACAAATTCCCAGAAAAGTCAAAGCTTAATAAATAATCTACTGAAAATATCACTATTAGATGAAGAATAAGCTCTAAGTATTACCCATATTCACATTTCCCACTATATTAAGAATTCATTATGTAGAAATCAGTTGCCAAACAATTTTACCCTCAGTGCTGATAAGTAAGTGCTCTAACATCACATAATTCCTTAAACAGATTAAGAAAAATATGCTGAGTGTTTCTGAAACTATGCTTCAGTTGCAAATTCCAAAAATGGAAAGTCATATTAAAAAGGTGAATGAATATGCAGAAGCCTCAGGTTTCTATATCCTGGACACTCAATTCAAACAGGATCCCCTGCAGATTTATCTTCATAATCTTTTATATTCAGTAGCATGTTATTCATACTGAGTTCGGGTCCTCATTTGCTATGATCCCACAACGCCTACAGATGGAAAAGACAGACAGGAACTAGAGCTATCAAGGGCCTGAGGTAGCAGAGAGGAGGTAGGAAGAAGGCAGAGCAAAACTCCCATATTCTGGGGTTCCTCAGAAGTCCAAGGCACAAACCACTGTACTTCCATAATAATGGCAGGTTTAGAAAACACATACAAGGCATCTCTTAACAAAGACAGAACAGAGCTGAAAGGTGTCTTACATTTAAATACATTCAAGACTACTCATTTTCTCACTGCCTATTTCTTAACTCCATGTTAGTTAAAAAAACCCTCATGAGCAATAATACTAAAAAGCAATTTAGATACATAAAGACATCGCTGACTGGACTTTTATGTAAAACCCACAGAGAGCTGTGGTCATACCCACAGGCACATAATTCAACTATTAACACCATGACTGCTTCTTAAACTGAAAGCCAACACATGAGTAATTCGTAGTTATAATTACAAAGTTCACTTGAGAAAAGTGCTTGACAAGAAGTACTTTTTATCTAGAACATTTGAGATGACAGTTACACACCACCTCGAGGAGGGTGTGCTGCAGCTGTAAAGCAGAAGCTCAGAAACACAAGTCCCCTTTCACTTTTTTATTCCGCCAACAGATTGTAACCAGAGCTTTTCACATCAGCAGCTGACACTGCCACAAATTTCATGTATCAGAACTGTACTGAACCCCAAGCTTCCCTGTACACCCTTAATTTGTCTTCTCGCATATAGACAGAGTAACACACAGTTGCTAAACAGACAACACAGGACAGAATTTTTCAAAGCTTGGTAACAGCCACTCCAATAATATCATTTTAGATATTATCATGCTCCATCCTCTGCCTTAGAGATCAGCCATGGTTGTTTAGTATCTTCAGTGACAGGCAGTGGGATTGAGTGCATCCTCAGCAATCTGCAGGAGTTGAGCAGGGTGACTGACACGCCTGAGGGACCTGGAGAAGCTTGAGAAGTGGGCCCGTATGAACCTCATGAGGTTTAACAAGGCCAAGTGCAAGGTCCTGAGCCTGGGTCAGGCAAGCCCTGGTATCAATACACACTGGGGGATGATGTGATTGAGAGTAGCTCTGTGGAGAAGGATTTGGGGGTACTGGTGGATGAAAAGTTGGACAGCCAGCAATGTGCACTCACAGCCCAGAAGTCCAAAGAGATCCTGGACTGCATCAAAAGAAAACATGACTAGCAGGTCAATGGAGGCAATTCCACTGCTCCACTCTGGTGATATCCCACCTGGACACTATGTCCAGCTCTAGAGTCCTCAGCACAAGAAGAACACAAGCCTGCTGGAGCAGGCCTATAGGAGGGCCACAAAAATTAGAGGGCTGGAATACCTCTGCTATGAATAAAGGCAGAGAGAGTTGGGGTTGTTCTGCCTGGAGAAGAGAAGACTCCAGGGATACCTTTTTGAAGCCCTTCAGTAGCTAAAGGGGGTTTATAAGATCCCCTTGTAAGGGGATCCTTTGTAAGGGGAGACAGACTTTTTAGCAGGGCCTGTAGTGAAAGGACAAAGGGTAATGGTTTTTAACTAAAAGAGGGTAGACTCAGACTAGATATAAGGAACAAGTTTTTTTACAATGAGGGTGGCAAAACACTAGCACAGGTTGCCCAGAGAGATGACAGATGCCCCATCCCTGGAAACATTCAAGTTCAGGCTGAACAGGGCTCTGAGCAACCTGATGTAGTTAAAAATGGCCCTGCTCACTGCAGGGGGGTTGGACTAGATGATCCTTAAAGGTCCCTTCCAACTCAAAACAGTCTATGATTCTACTGATCTTTTTCAAGCTAGAAAGCAGATAGATTCATGAGTAGTTTGTATTGAAATGGGAAACATATAGCTGAAGGGAGTTTATTAGCACAGCTAATTAATTAATCAAAGGGATTAATTTTGGAATTAAATTTCGTTAAATATTTCTGTAATAAATTCCCATATTATGTATTTTTGTCAGTGACTACAACAAAGAATGGTCAAGTGTGGTAACTGCTTAGGCAATCCCACAATATTGGAGGCTACCACCAGGGGAAAAAAAAAAGTATAGCAGGTTATCAGTAAGAAAGGAAAAGTTAATCCTGAAGCCTGCAGTAATAAATACAGGGTGAAACTCAAGGATTGCAAAGTCACAGTAAGATATCAAAAAAAAAAAAAAAAAAATCTGCTAAGTATTGACAAGCCTTTAAGCTGAGAAAGCATTAACCATAGAAGGACTAAGATTCATCTACACAACAAAGCCACAAAAGCTGCAGATGAAATCCTAGGATATTCCAGGACGATACAGACAGTATATATATATATTGTCATGGGACAGAGCATCTTGTACTAGTGACGACTAAATTTGCATGTTTTGGTTTCCCTGAAGGGCAGCAGGAGGGAGGAAGGACAATTATGGTTTCTGACGTGCAGAAACAAAGGTTCTAACTCTGGGAGGTTTATAAAGCAGGTATGCTTATTATGGGTTATGGCAGGGGGGGCAAGGGGGATAACCC